>NW_021823195.1:2019137-2088485 GCF_901001165.1 Salmo trutta
GTCAGAGGAATCAGGAACAGACTGTAGTCACGTCAGAGGAATCAGGAACAGCTTGTAGTCACGTCAGAGGAATCAGGAACAGACTGTAGTCACGTCAGAGGAATCAGGAACAGACTGTAGTCACGTCAGAGGAATCAGGAACAGACAGTAGTCGCGTCAGAGGAATCAGGAACAGATTGTAGTCGCGTCAGAGGAATCAGGAACAAACTGTAGTCACGTCAGAGGAATCAGGAACAAACTGTAGTCACGTCAGAGGAATCAGGAACAGACAGTAGTCGCGTCAGAGGAATCAGGAACAAACTGTAGTCACGTCAGAGGAATCAGGAACAGACTGTAGTCACGTCAGAGGAATCAGGAACAGACTGTAGTCTCGTCAGAGGAATCAGGAACAGACCGTAGTCGCGTCAGGGGAATCAGGAACAGACCGTAGTCGCGTCAGGGGAATCAGGAACAGACTGTAGTCACGTCAGAGGAATCAGGAACAGACTGTAGTCACGTCAGAGGAATCAGGAACAGACTGTAGTCTCGTCAGAGGAATCAGGAACAGACCGTAGTCGCGTCAGAGGAATCAGGAACAGATTGTAGTCGCGTCAGAGGAATCAGGAACAGACAGTAGTCGCGTCAGAGGAATCAGGAACAAACTGTAGTCACGTCAGAGGAATCAGGAACAGACTGTAGTCACGTCAGAGGAATCAGGAACAGACTGTAGTCACATCAGGGGAATCAGGAACAGACCGTAGTCGCGTCAGAGGAATCAGGAACAGACTGTAGTCTCGTCAGGGGAATCAGATGAAGTGGTTTGTATACCTAATGGAACCCTATTCCCTACATAGTGCACAGAGCCCTGGTCTAAACCTAATGGAACCCTATTCCCTACATAGTGCACAGAGCCCTGGTCTAAACCTAATGGAACCCTATTCCCTACATAGTGCACAGAGCCCTGGTCTAAAGAAGTGCACTATGAAGGGAATTGGGTGCCATTTGGCATCATTACCCTCCTACAGTTTCCTCACAGCTGTTTTATTGACAACCAGTGGAGACCTCAGAGAGTTCGATGCAGGTTAGAGCTTTTCGTTGTGAATGTTGTTCTGGAGGCAGATCTGCAGAGTGGTCACTAGCCGGCACAGCCACAAAGACATGAAATAGGATGTTAACCCTGCCCACACTGCTAACCTTAATGCCTAACCTGTCCACACTGCTAACCTGTCCACACTGCTAACCTGTCCACACTGCTAACCTGTCCACACAGCTAACCTTAATGCCCAACCTGCCCACACTGCTAACCTTAATGCCCAACCTCACATTTTTGTTTTCTCTAATATCTACAATATAGCCAATTCGGACTTTGCAGCTGGCCAAGTTTAATGTCCATAATGAGGAGAGAGGAAAGAGAAGTGTTTGGTCTGGAAGGGCCAGTTAGGGCCCAGATACGGCCCAGATAGGGCCCAGTTAGGGCCCAGTTAGGGCCCAGTCAGGGCCCAGATACGGCCCAGGCAGGGCCCAGTCAGAGCCCAGATACGGCCCAGATACGGCCCAGTTACGGCCCAGTTACGGCCCAGTCAGGGCCCAGATACGGCCCAGATACGGCCCAGTTAGGGCCCAGTCAGGGCCCAGATACGGCCCAGTTAGGGCCCAGATAAGGCTCAGTTACGGCCCAGATACAGCACCTCTGGACAGACAGAGAACAATGACAGCACTACCGCAAAGCCTCGCTGGCACATCATGAACGGACTCACTGCATCTTCCTTTCTTCAATGACTTACGTCTCAATCCCCATGTGTTGTAAAGGAGCGTAGGGGGGCAGGACACCCACTGAGTTCCACTGGGACCGCTCCTCTGTCTCCTCTCCACTGTGTTCGAACAGGGAGGAACAGGGAGGAACAGGGAGACCCCTTGTTCAACGCTCAGATCACTGGAATATTCATCTCTCTGAAGAACAAGGCAGGCCTCACAGTCAACAGAGATATTAAAGACTGTATGAATATAACAGAGATATTACAGTCTTCCCTGTGGCTCAGTTGGTAGAGCATGGTGTGTGCAACGCCAGGGTTGTGGGTTCGATTCCCACGGGGGGCCAGTACAAAAAAAAATGTATGCATTCACTACTGTAAGTCGCTCTGGATAAGAGCGTCTGCTAAAATGTAAATGTACAGACTGTATGAATATAACAGAGATATTATAGACTGTATGAGGTTAGTGTCCTCTTCAGAAACAGACTGTATGAGGTTAGTGTCCTCTTCAGAAACAGACTGTATGAGGTTAGTGTCCTCTTCAGAAACAGACTGTATGAGGTTAGTGTCCTCTTCAGAAACAGACTGTATGAGGTTAGTGTCCTCTTCAGAAACAGGCTTCATAGACTGTATGAGGTTAGTGTCCTCTTCAGAAATAGACTGTATGAGGTTAGTGTCCTCTTCAGAAACAGACTGTATGAGGTTTGTGTCCTCTTGGAGTCATCCTGCTTCTTCAGTCGGTTGCTCTTTCATACCAAACATGAGGTCATTGAAAATACTGTCCTTGCTTCTGGATCTATGCAGAGAGACCTAAAGGTTAGCTAGTTCGCTACAAAGGCAGAGGTTAATGGGAAAAAAATGATATAGTCATTTAAAACAAATGCTAAGTTAGCTAGCTAAGAAATTTGAAAAATGCTAAACAAGAATACACACGAGAAACTAAAAAAGGCTATAATATCTACGCTACTTGCTAGGGTACTTAATGAGTTTGTATGGAGACATTTGCCTTGAGGGATGAAGTAAAAAGCTTGCGACAAGATGTGTAGTCCTCAGTGGTTTAAAGTACTTTAGTAAAAATACTTAAAAGTACTACTTAAGTACTTTAACATCCCTGGTCATTTTTGGGGTATCTATATTTTACTTTACTATTTATATTTTTGACAACTTTTATTTCTAAAGAAAATATTGTACTTTTTACTCCATACATTTTCCCCTGACACCCAAAAGTACTCAGTACTCAGTACACTCATCCCTACTGCCTCTGATCTGGAGGACTCACTAAACACATGCTCTGTTTGTAAGAACAAATTCTTATTTACAATGACTGCCTTGGTGGTGACGTCTGGTTTGCTTAATATAAACAATTTTAAATGATTTATACTTTTACTTTTGATACTTAAGTATAATTTAGCAATTTACATTTACTTTGATATTTAAGTATTTCAAAACAAATACTTTTACTCAAGCAGTATTTTACTGGGTCACTTTCACTTTTACTTGAGTCATTTTCTATTATGGTATCTTTACTTTTACTTACAGGCAAATATTTTTTTTAAAGTTACCTTGTCTGAGAGAGATTTGTGCGGTTATTAAAACGTCATACCAGGGTGAGCCTACACCAAACACAGACCTTATCAAAACATCATACCAGGGTGAGCCTACACCAAACACAGACCTTATCAAAACATCATACCAGGGTGAGCCTACACCAAACACAGACCTTATCAAAACATCACGTCGGGGTGAGCCTACACCAAACACAGACCTTATCAAAACATCATACCAGGGTGAGCCTACACCAAACACAGACCTTATCAAAACATCATACCAGGGTGAGCCTACACCAAACACAGACCTTATCAAAACGTCATACCAGGGTGAGCCTACACCAAACACAGACCTTATCAAAACATCATACCAGGGTGAGCCTACACCAAACACAGACCTTATCAAAACATCACGTCGGGGTGAGCCTACACCAAACACAGACCTTATCAAAACATCACGTCGGGGTGAGCCTACACCAAACACAGACCTTATCAAAACATCACGTCGGGGTGAGCCTACACCAAACACAGACCTTATCAAAACATCACGTCGGGGTGAGCCTACACCAAACACAGACCTTATCAAAACATCACGTCGGGGTGAGACTACACCAAACACAGACCTTATCAAAACATCACGTCGGGGTGAGCCTACACCAAACACAGACCTTATCAAAACATCACGTCGGGGTGAGCCTACACCAAACACAGACCTTATCAAAACATCACGTCGGGGTGAGCCTACACCAAACACAGACCTTATCAAAACATCACGTCGGGGTGAGACTACACCAAACACAGACCTTATCAAAACATCACGTCGGGGTGAGACTACACCAAACACAGACCTTATCAAAACATCACGTCGGGGTGAGACTACACCAAACACAGACCTTATCAAAACATCACGTCGGGGTGAGCCTACACCAAACACAGACCTTATCAAAACATCACGTCGGGGTGAGACTACACCAAACACAGACCTTATCAAAACATCACGTCGGGGTGAGACTACACCAAACACAGACCTTATCAAAACATCACGTCGGGGTGAGACTACACCAAACACAGACCTTATCAAAACATCACGTCGGGGTGAGCCTACACCAAACACAGACCTTATCAAAACATCACGTCGGGGTGAGCCTACACCAAACACAGACCTTATCAAAACATCACGTCGGGGTGAGACTACACCAAACACAGACCTTATCAAAACATCACGTCGGGGTGAGACTACACCAAACACAGACCTTATCAAAACATCACGTCGGGGTGAGACTACACCAAACACAGACCTTATCAAAACATCACGTCGGGGTGAGCCTACACCAAACACAGACCTTATCAAAACATCACGTCGGGGTGAGACTACACCAAACACAGACCTTATCAAAACATCACGTCGGGGTGAGCCTACACCAAACACAGACCTTATCAAAACATCACGTCGGGGTGAGACTACACCAAACACAGACCTTATCAAAACATCACGTCGGGGTGAGACTACACCAAACACAGACCTTATCAAAACATCACGTCGGGGTGAGACTACACCAAACACAGACCTTATCAAAACATCACGTCGGGGTGAGACTACACCAAACACAGACCTTATCAAAACATCACGTCGGGGTGAGACTACACCAAACACAGACCTTATCAAAACATCACGTCGGGGTGAGACTACACCAAACTACACCAAACACCTTATATGAAGTCGTTCTAAAATCCCCAATGCAAAAATTAATGGTGGAAAAACTATTGGAACCAATTTCTGGTGTTACCAATAGGTTTTGGGGCATTATGACTCATAATGTGGTACTCAATAGTGGCACAGATACAGTGATGAGCCCTCCATATATGTCTATGGCCTGTTGTTCACACGTATATCTGCCCTCTTATTGGCTAGAATGGTCCCACCTGATCTCGTCTCCAACCGCCTGCCTTCCATCTTTGAGGACATGGATTTCCATTGTTAGAGCGGTCACTCAAATCTCTTGTCAATATAATAGACACTCTTTGCTTTAGTACAGCAGGCTCCATGTTGTTGATAAAGCGCAGTTTCCCCTCTAGTGGTGAGATGAGTGTAAGTCAAAGATTTTTTATAACTAACCCAAGATAGACCAGAGACTTTCGTTTCCAATGGGAGCAAATGACTCATAGTGGGCTGAACAAACAAGGAGGTGGGCTGAGCCAAGCAAGAGCTAGTGAGATGCTATTGGCGCGTTCTATAATTTATTTGCACATTTGCGTTAGGGAACGCCTATTCGGTGAAGTGCGCGTGTGCAATAACTCAATTCGCCCTTGCCCTCCTAAATAACCCAACTTTTTTTGAAACTTTGGGTAAAGTCTGCAAAACGCAGTCCACTCTGTTTGTTACAGATTTATACTTTTGGAAGAACTGTAATGAAGATCACAAATGTTTAATATTGATGAGAACATTTTCAGAATATCGGTCAAAATTCATTTCACTCCATCTTCTTCTCCCACTGCCGGCCACTAGGCTTCCCCTCATCACCATATTTGGTAGTGAGTGGGAAAAGTCAAACGGATTCTTCATATTTATACATCCGGTGAAATATCTGTCTCATTGTTCCATCTGTGTTGTCGCCGTCAAAAACGGAAATTACGAAATGACGCCGAGAATACAGCAACGTCATCACGTTATTTGTCCTTGTTTAGCGGTTGAGTCTAGAATGGATACGGCTTTTGTCAAATTTATTTTTACTTTTTCGTAGTAGTTTTAGAATAATTTATTACGCAGTTTAGGATAATTAACGAAGCAGGTTAGGATAATTAGGTTAAGGCTAGGAAAAGAGGTAGGTTTAGCTACAATGCAAAAAAAAAGTCTATATACTTACTAATATACGACAATTTGACAAGCCGCTGTATCCCATCTAGGCATGGCCGTGTTTAGCTAGCTAGCTATCTAGCTAGTTGTCCTGTATTTCTTAACCGTTGTCTAATTTTAGCAGCCCGGTTTAACCAGAATATTTGGTCTCGGGAATAAAACAGTAGCACCGATGACCGACTGTGAGGAACTACAAGACGTTTCATGTAGTTTTTACTCTTGAAGAATATGGAGGTAGTGGACAGTCCTCTTAACCTCGTAAGTTAGTTTTCTGTTGCAATATCTAGTAGGCTAACAGGCTAGCTAGCTAACTACATCCCTAGCCTGCCAACGTTAGTTAGCCCCTTGATGTTTTCTCTGTGGTCTCCTAGATTGTTCTCATGTCCAAGGCAAAGTTTTTGTTTTTGTTAGCTAGACAGATATGTTGTGGTTTTTGACTGTATATTAAGTTAGCTAACTGGCTAACGATAGTCAATTTAGCTAGCTAATATTGTAGCTAGTCAACTAGCTAGGTAACGGTAGCTAGCTAAATAAGCTTCCTCCATACATGATACATAACCTAGCTAAAGCTTTATTCTGGAGTAGGTCAAATCATGTATCTAGATAGCAAACGTTGTGTATATATATGTGTGTGTGTATGTATGTATGTATGTATGTGTGTGTGTATATATATGTGTGTGTGTGTGTGTGTGTATATATATGTGTGTGTGTGTGTGTGTGTGTGTGTGTGTATATATATGTGTGTGTGTGTGTGTGTGTGTGTATATATATGTGTGTGTGTGTGTGTGTATATATATATATATGTGTGTGTGTGTATATATATATATATGTGTGTGTGTATATATATATATATGTGTGTGTGTGTATATATATATATATATGTGTGTGTGTATATATATATATATATGTGTGTGTGTGTGTGTATATATAATAATGTGTGTGTGTGTAACATGCAGTAAGCAGCTAGCTAACTAAAGAATGAAACATATTGTGAAAGAGGAACCAGACGAGAAAAGCTTAAAGCCAAAGATAGGTCTTCTCCCTTTATCCCTGCTTTAACTTTTATTAGCTAGTTAGACTCATAGCTAAGAATATAATAATCAATCCTTTAAATGACAGACAGCACATTACCAACATCAAGGTGACACTCTTTTGTTTCGTTCTGACATGAAGTGAACATTTTCTTGCACATATGAAATTAGGACTGATGGGACTTCTCAGATAGGAGACCCTTCTGATAGCCTCTTACCAGCACTTCTATGGTGTAGAAGTACTTTACCGTTTTATCTGGCAGGGCAGGATTTGTGTTCATTTTGTAGGTAAAATGATAAGGCTAATATGAGATCTCTGTCAAAAGCATAAATCATGAATCTCCCTCCACATGTCCTCTCAGGCCCATCAGCAGTCCAGGAAGGCAGAGCGTATGTTGGCAGCTGGTAAATATGAAGAAGCTATTTCCTGCCATGGGAAAGCTGCAGGTCTGTCATCAGTCTACTGAACTTTTCTTTCACCGTTCTGTGAATAATGATACATCTTAGAGATTAACCACATTCTGTATTTCCTGTTTTTGGTTCTTTTTTTTCTTCCATGATGTAAATTGGACATTGAGTTACATTTGACTATTAATTACTGTCAGACTGAAACAACTGGCACACCAACCCACGTCCTCAACTTCCCTTATAGATGTCAGAGCTTTAACAGATTGTGATCTGTGATTAAAACCCATTTGCTCAGTCGTCATCAGGAGAATAATAACTTCTTCCTGTTCTGTATACTGTAGCCTTCTGGGTCGCGGCGGAGTGGCCTTCTGGGTCGCGGCGGAGTAGCCTTCTGGGTCGCGGCGGAGTAGCCTTCTGGGTCGCGGCGGAGTAGCCTTCTGGGTCGCGGCGGAGTGGCCTTCTGGGTCGCGGCGGAGTGGCCTTCTGGGTCGCGGCGGAGTGGCCTTCTGGGTCGCGGCGGAGTGGCCTTCTGGGTCGCGGCGGAGTGGCCTTCTGGGTCGCGGCGGAGTAGCCTTCTGGGTCGCGGCGGAGTGGCCTTCTGGGTCGCGGCGGAGTGGCCTTCTGGGTCGCGGCGGAGTGGCCTTCTGGCCACTGGGTCGCGGCGGAGTGGCCTTCTGGGTCGCGGCGGAGTGGCCTTCTGGGTCGCGGCGGAGTGGCCTTCTGGGGAGTGGCCTTCTGGGTCGCAGCGGAGTAGCCTTCTGGGTCGCGGCGGAGTAGCCTTCTGGGGAGTGTCCTTCTGGGGAGTGTCCTTCTGGGGAGTGTCCTTCTGGGGAGTGTCCTTCTGGGGAGTGGCCTTCTGGGGAGTGGCCTTCTGGGTCGCGGCGGAGTGGCCTTCTGGGTCGCGGCGGAGTGGCCTTCTGGGTCGCGGCGGAGTGGCCTTCTGGGTCGCGGCGGAGTGGCCTTCTGGGTCGCGGCGGAGTGGCCTTCTGGGTCGCGGCGGAGTAGCCTTCTGGGGAGTGTCCTTCTGGGGAGTGTCCTTCTGGGGAGTAGCCTTCTGGGGAGTGGCCTTCTGGGTCGCGGCGGAGTGGCCTTCTGGGTCGTGGCGGAGTGGCCTTCTGGGTCGCGGCGGAGTGGCCTTCTGGGTCGCGGCGGAGTGGCCTTCTGGGGAGTGGCCTTCTGGGTCGCGGCGGAGTAGCCTTCTGGGTCGCGGCGGAGTGGCCTTCTGGGTCGTGGCGGAGTGGCCTTCTGGGTCGCGGCGGAGTAGCCTTCTGGGTCGCGGCCTTCTGGGGAGTGGCCTTCTGGGGAGTGGCCTTCTGGGGAGTAGCCTTCTGGGTCGCGGCGGAGTGGCCTTCTGGGTCGTGGCCTTCTGGGTCGTGGCCTTCTGGGGAGTAGCCTTCTGGGGAGTAGCCTTCTGGGGAGTAGCCTTCTGGGGAGTGTCCTTCTGGGGAGTGGCCTTCTGGGGAGTGTCCTTCTGGGGAGTGGCCTTCTGGGGAGTGGCCTTCTGGGGAGTGGCCTTCTGGGGAGTGTCCTTCTGGGGAGTGTCCATCTGGGGAGTGTCCTTCTGGGGAGTAGCCTTCTGGGGAGTGGCCTTCTGGGGAGTGTCCTTCTGGGGAGTGTCCTTCTGGGGAGTGTCCTTCTGGGGAGTGGCCTTCTGGGGAGTGTCCTTCTGGGGAGTAGCCTTCTGCGGCGCGGCGGAGTCACGTTCAGGAGGGTTTAGGAGCGTTGTGGAGGGTTGAGTGTTCTCTCTATGTGTGCCAGTTCAGTCTCCAGGGAAATCAGGGCAAAATAAACACGTCCTAGGAGAATCTGATGTGATACAAAAGTTATATCAGCTAACAACCCCAATGTCTGACAGGCTGTGTGTCACGGGGCCGGTGCCTGACAGACTAAAGACTACACAGAGATGACGTAACAGATAGTGAGAACATTATGAGAAGTGTTGTCTGCTCTGTTTGCAACACTAATAAAGAAGCTAACAGTAGAAGCTAAACTGGGTGATCTGAATGTCATTCTGCCCAGGAAGACTGTGGGCTGTTTATAATGCAGTCATTACTCTGTTATGCTCAAGATAGAGATACTAGGCTGATATTAAACGGGTCATCTGTGTGTGTTGCAGAGCTGCTGAGGGAAGCCATGAAGTTAACGGAGTGTGAACAGGTGAGACTGGGGTTCAGTAGGGTGTTGTGGTGTATTGTGGGACGGATGGAGGGAATATTGACCAAACGTCCGTCAATGTTGACCAATATTTAGTTCTGTCTTTGGTTATTTGAATAAAGGATGCCATGTTACAGTCGTGGTGAGGTGTTGAGTCATGTTGTAGTTGTAGTGGGGTGTTGAGTCATGTCCCAGTGAGGTGTTGAGTCATGTCCCAGTGAGGTGTTGAGTCATGTCCCAGTGAGGCCTGTCTGTCTCCTCCAGGCTGGTTTGTCCATGGCGCTCCAGAGGGACAGCCACGTGAAGCAGCAGCGTCTTATTGAGGAGAAGAGGACCAGACAGGAGGGCAAGCCCATGGTCCTCCAGATCCACCCCTCTACCGACCAGCCCCCCGGCCTCGTGACCGACCAGCCCCCCGGCCTCGTGACCGACCAGCCCCCGCGCCACCCAGAGAGGGAGTACGACACCTGGCTGTACCTCCTGAAGAACAAGGGTTCCCCTCCTCCCCCGACACCGTGCCCCGGCAGCAAGGCCCACAAGGACGACAAGACACGTCTGGAAGAGCAGCAGACCACTATCGTTAACCTGCGGCGTCACATTGATCATCTGCTGGAAGAGAACGACAAACTGTCCCGGGACAACCAGCGCCTGCGAGGGGAGAACGTCCGTCTGAAGAGGGACGCAGCGGACAAAGACTTACTGGAGAAATCAGAGCTTTGGGTTCTGCCTCAGTCAGAGGAGAGGAAGAACAAAGATATCTCCATACCTAACCTGCCACCTCTGGAGATGCCCACCCAGGACATCTCTCTGGACGACCTGCCTGCCCTGGAGCTCCCCGAGGACATCCAGCACGAGCTGCAGGCGTTGCTGGACAGAGACAACAAGCTGTGATGAGACAGGCGGACAGACAAGAGACCCCAGTCCAGTCCTAACTAACTAAAGGAAGCCTCTCTACAGAGAGACTGTCCAGACTAGACTGGAAGAAAGCTGGCAAATGTCAATAAAAGTGTTTGTTTGGTCGGTGGCCTCAGCCACTAGATAGCAAACACAAATGGTCACAGTGACAAGTTGGTCAAGGTCATTTCTCCTTGTTCTGTCTGTCTCCTCAGTGTCTCTACTACTGGGTACTACATCTCACACACACACACGCACACTATTCACACACAATAACAACAAACTCTTTGCAGAAATTGTGCCTTTGAAAATGTCTGAAATGAAGTGAAAAGGGAGTGACTGTCTTCAGTGATCTCTCTGCTTTGATAACAGGCCTCTATATCTGTTGGCCCTGACTGGTTGTCCCTCTGATACCCACCAGGGATGACCCTCTGATACCCACCAGGGATGACCCTCTGATACCCACCAGGGATGACATACTGACCCTCTGATACCCACCAGGGATGACCCTCTGATACCCACCAGGGATGACATACTGACCCTCTGATACCCACCAGGGATGACCCTCTGATACCCACCAGGGATGACATACTGACCCTCTGATACCCACCAGGGATGACCCTCTGATACCCACCAGGGACGACCCTCTGATACCCACCAGGGATGACATACTGACCCTCTGATACCCACCAGGGATGACGTACTGGCCCTCTGATACCCACCAGGGATGACATACTGACCCTCAGATACCCACCAGGGATGACCCTCTGATACCCACCAGGGATGACCCTCTGATACCCACCAGGGATGACATACTGACCCTCTGATACCCACCAGGGACGACCCTCTGATACACACCAGGGACGACCCTCTGATACCCACCAGGGATGACCCTCTGATACCCACCAAGGATGACATACTGACCCTCTGATACCCACCAAGGATGACAGACTGACCCTCTGATACCCACCAGTGATGACAGACTGACCCTCTGATACCCACCAGGGATGATAACAGGCCTCTATATCTGGAGGCCCTGACTGGTTGTCCCTCTGATACCCACCAGGGATGACCCTCTGATACCCACCAGGGATGACATACTGACCCTCTGATACCCACCAGGGATGACATACTGACCCTCTAATACCCACCAGGGATGACCCTCAGATACCCACCAGGGATGACCCTCAGATACCCACCAGAGATGACCCTCAGATACCCAACAGGGATGACCCTCAGATACCCACCAGGGATGACATACTGACCCTCTGATACCCACCAGGGATGACCCTCTGATACCCACCAGGGATGACATACTGACCCTCTGATACCCACCAGGGATGACCCTCAGATACCCACCAGGGATGACAGACTGACCCTCTGATACCCACCAGGGATGACCCTCTGATACCCACCAGGGATGACCCTCAGATACCCACCAGGGATGACCCTCAGATACCCACCAGGGATGACATACTGACCCTCTGATACCCACCAGGGATGACCCTCTGATACCCACCAGGGATGACAGACTGACCCTCTGATACCCACCAGGGATGACCCTCAGATACCCACCAGGGATGACAGACTGACCCTCTGATACCCACCAGGGATGACCCTCTGATACCCACCAGGGATGACCCTCAGATACCCACCAGGGATGACCCTCAGATACCCACCAGGGATGACATACTGACCCTCTGATACCCACCAGGGATGACAGACTGACCCTCTGATACCCACCAGGGATGACGTACTGACCCTCTGATACCCACCAGGGATGACCCTTTAATACCCACCAGGGATGACAGACTGACCTTCTGATACCCACCAGGGATGACCCTTTAATACTTACCAGGGATGCCAGACTGACCCTCTGATACCCACCAGGGATGACAGACTGACCCTCAGATACCCACCAGCGATGACCCTCAGATACCCACCAGGGATGACATACTGACCCTCTAATACCCACCAGGGATGACCCTCAGATACCCACCAGGGATGACCCTCAGATACCCACCAGGGATGACCCTCAGATACCCACCAGGGATGACATACTGACCCTCTGATACCCACCAGGGATGACCCTCTGATACCCACCAGGAATGACCCTCTGATACCCACCAAGGATGACCCTCTGATACCCACCAGGGATGACATACTGACCCTCTGATACCCACCAGGGATGACATACTGACCCTCTGATACCCACCAGGGATGACCCTCTGATACCCACCAGGGATGACATACTGACCCTCTGATACCCACCAGGGATGACCCTCTGATACCCACCAGGGATGACCCTCTGATACCCACCAGGGATGACCCTCTGATACCCACCAGGGATGACCCTCTGATACCCACCAGGGATGACCCTCTGATACCCACCAGGGATGACCCTCAGATACCCACCAGGGATGACATACTGACCCTCTGATACCCACCAGGGATGACAGACTGACCCTCTGATACCCACCAGGGATGACCCTCTGATACCCACCAGGGATGACATACTGACCCTCTGATACCCACCAGGGATGACCCTCTGATACCCACCAGGGATGACCCTCTGATACCCACCAGGGATGACATACTGACCCTCTGATACCCACCAGGGATGACAGACTGACCCTCTGATACCCACCAGGGATGACCCTCTGATACCCACCAGGGATGACCCTCTGATACCCACCAGGGATGACCCTCTGATACCCACCAGGGATGACAGACTGACCCTCTGATACCCACCAGGTATGACCCTCTGATACCCACCAGGGATGACATACTGACCCTCTGATACCCACCAGGGATGACCCTCTGATACCCACCAGGGATGACCCTCTGATACCCACCAGGGATGACCCTCTGATACCCACCAGGGATGACATACTGACCCTCTGATACCCACCAGGGATGACAGACTGACCCTCTGATACCCACCAGGGATGACCCTCTGATACCCACGAGGGATGACCCTCTGATACCCACCAGGGATGACCCTCTGATACCCACCAGGGATGACCCTCTGATACCCACCAGGGATGACCCTCTGATACCCACCAGGGATGACATACTGACCCTCTGATACCCACCAGGGACGACATACTGACCCTCTGATACCCACCAGGGATGACATACTGACCCTCTGATACCCACCAGGGATGACCCTCTGATACCCACCAGGGATGAGATACTGACCCTCTGATACCCACCAGGGATGACCCTCTGATACCCACCAGGGATGACCCTCTGATACCCACCAGGGATGACCCTCTGATACCCACCAGGGACGACCCTCTAATACCCACCAGGGATGACCCTCAGATACCCACCAGGGATGACCCTCAGATACCTACCAGGGATGACCCTCTGATACCCACCAGGGATGAGATACTGACCCTCTGATACCCACCAGGGATGACATACTGACCCTCTGATACCCACCAGGGATGACCCTCTGATACCCACCAGGGATGACATACTGACCCTCTGATACCCACCAGGGATGACCCTCTGATACCCACCAGGGATAACCCTCTGATACCCACCAGGGATGACCCTCTGATACCCACCAGGGATGACCCTCAGATACCCACCAGGGATGACAGACTGACCCTCTGATACCCACCAGGGATGACCCTCTGATACCCACCAGGGATGACCCTCTGATACCCACCAGGGATGACCCTCTGATACCCACCAGGGATGACCCTCTGATACCCACCAGGGATGACCCTCTGATACCCACCAGGGATGACATACTGACCCTCTGATACCCACCAGGGACGACCCTCTGATAACCACCAGGGATGACAGACTGACCCACCAGGGATGACAGACTGACCCACCAGGGGGCAGACAGCCGCTGCAGTGGAGCCTCTATGGAGCCTTACCTCCATCCACAGTGTGTGAGTGTTGTTGTGTTGTGCCCCACCAGCTGTCTGTCAGATATCCAGTGGAGACGTCTGCGTGGGGAGAGTGAGGTTGCAAAACTCCAGGAACTTTCCAGAAAACCTGGTTGGACGCTTCCGGATTATTCTGCTTATTCCCGGGAAACTTCGTACCAGGATTTCTGGGTAATTTATTTAAGGTTTCCGTAATTCTGCAGCCCTCGTAGAGAATAGTATCTCTGAGTGAACCTGTACTTTAAATCCTGACCTTTCCTTCATCCTCATCACCAACAACATGTGAAGGATGTTGAGTTTAGATTTTAATGGTGAATGGTGTGTTTGTCCATAAACCCTTCAATGCAACGTTTTTTTTTTGTTTCTTTTGGCATTTTAAATGTTTCTTAATAAATGAAAACAAGCGTAGAACCTCGTAACTTTTAATTTGCCTAAACGGAGAAGGACAACTGCTTGAGGGGGGGTCCGTTTTTATTTTTTTAATTTCTGTTCTTGTCGAGATCATAGACACACGTCTGTATACGTCATTGGTCTAGAGATCTGGGTAGAGGTGTCTCCGTTTGGATAATAGAGATACCGAACCTCAGCAATAACAACCGTCTGTATTCCCTGTTTCACTGGGCTCTGGCTATGCAGACAACACTCCTCCTTCGCCTGGTCCCAGATGTGTTTGGCAAAGACGAAGAGTTCACGAACGGATCTGAGACCAGGCTACATTCTCCTCTGGCTGTCTGTAACAGGAGGAAAGTCCCTCCAGCAGTATGAATTGTTTCTTTTCGTAGTGTCTCCAATTCAGGACATGGTGCTCTGGAAGGGGACTGTCTCCAATTCAGGACATGGTGCTCTGGGAGAGGACTGTCTCCAATTCAGGACATGGTGCTCTGGGAGAGGACTGTCTCCATTCAGGACATGGTGCTCTGGAAGGGGACTGTCTCCATTCAGGACATGGTGCTCTGGGAGAGGACTGTCTCCATTCAGGACATGGTGCTCTGGGAGAGGACTGTCTCCATTCAGGACATGGTGCTCTGGGAGAGGACTGTCTCCATTCAGGACATGGTGCTCTGGGAGAGGACTGTCTCCATTCAGGACATGGTGCTCTGGGAGAGGACTGTCTCCATTCAGGACATGGTGCTCTGGGAGAGGACTGTCTCCAATTCAGGACATGGTGCTCTGGGAGGGGACTGTCTCCAATTCAGGACATGGTGCTCTGGGAGAGGACTGTCTCCAATTCAGGACCTGGTGCTCTGGAAGGGGACTGTCTCCAATTCAGGACATGGTGCTCTGGGTGAGGACTGTCTCCATTCAGGACATGGTGCTCTGGGAGAGGACTGTCTCCAATTCAGGACATGGTGCTCTGGGAGAGGACTGTCTCCATTCAGGACATGGTGCTCTGGGAGAGGACTGTCTCCAATTCAGGACATGGTGCTCTGGGTGAGGACTGTCTCCATTCAGGACATGGTGCTCTGGAAGAGGACTGTCTCCATTCAGGACATGGTGCTCTGGGAGAGGACTGTCTCCATTCAGGACATGGTGCTCTGGAAGAGGACTGTCTCCATTCAGGACATGGTGCTCTGGGAGAGGACTGTCTCCATTCAGGACATGGTGCTCTGGGAGAGGACTGTCTCCATTCAGGACATGGTGCTCTGGGTGAGGACTGTCTCCATTCAGGACATGGTGCTCTGGGAGAGGACTGTCTCCAATTCAGGACATGGTGCTCTGGGAGAGGACTGTCTCCATTCAGGACATGGTGCTCTGGGTGAGGACTGTCTCCATTCAGGACATGGTGCTCTGGGTGAGGACTGTCTCCATTCAGGACATGGTGCTCTGGGTGAGGACTGTCTCCATTCAGGACATGGTGCTCTGGAAGAGGACTGTCTCCATTCAGGACATGGTGCTCTGGAAGAGGACTGTCTCCATTCAGGACATGGTGCTCTGGAAGAGGACTGTCTCCATTCAGGACATGGTGCTCTGGAAGAGGACTGTCTCCATTCAGGACATGGTGCTCTGGAAGAGGACTGTCTCCATTCAGGACATGGTGCTCTGGGAGAGGACTGTCTCCATTCAGGACATGGTGCTCTGGAAGAGGACTGTCTCCATTCAGGACATGGTGCTCTGGGAGAGGACTGTCTCCATTCAGGACATGGTGCTCTGGGAGAGGACTGTCTCCATTCAGGACATGGTGCTCTGGAAGAGGACTGTCTCCATTCAGGACATGGTGCTCTGGGAGAGGACTGTCTCCATTCAGGACATGGTGCTCTGGGAGAGGACTGTCTCCATTCAGGACATGGTGCTCTGGAAGAGGACTGTCTCCATTCAGGACATGGTGCTCTGGAAGAGGACTGTCTCCATTCAGGACATGGTGCTCTGGGAGAGGACTGTCTCCATTCAGGACATGGTGCTCTGGAAGAGGACTGTCTCCATTCAGGACATGGTGCTCTGGAAGAGGACTGTCTCCATTCAGGACATGGTGCTCTGGAAGAGGACTGTCTCCATTCAGGACATGGTGCTCTGGGAGAGGACTGTCTCCATTCAGGACATGGTGCTCTGGAAGAGGACTGAAATCATACTCTATTCCCCATGTTGGGCACTACTTCATACCAGGACCCATAGGACCTTGGCCACTCTGCATGGAGAAGCCGTCAACTTTTCTCCATCCGTCTCTAGACCAGTTTCCCAGAGGTGAGGTACCACGTGGACTTACACTAGATACATCTCTAGTTTAATTTGTACTGTAATCACTAAGTTGTTGATTTGTGTAACAACAAACCACACAAATAACATTTCAGGTAACTTTTTGTTTTGCTTGATTCTGTTGAAATATGCAGAATGGATGGAATTCATTGTGTAGCAGTGTGAATCCAGGTGTGTAATCCAGGTGTGTAATACAGGGCATTCGTAAAGTATTCACACCCTTCGACTTTTTACCACATTTTGTTACATTACATCCTTATTCTAAAATGTATTCAATCTTTTTTTCCCCCTCAATCTACAGACAATACCCCATTATGACAAAGTAAATGTTTTATTTTAGAAAATGTATAAAAAATAAACTGAAATATTCAGACCCTTTACTCAGTTGAAGCACCTTTGGCAGCGATTACAGCCTCAAGTCTTCTTGGGTATGACGCTACAAGCTTGGTACACCTGTATTTGGGGAGTTTCTCCCTGCAGATCGGATGGGGGAGCGTCACTATACAGCTATTTTCAGGTCTCTCCAGAGATGTTCGATCGGGTTCAAGTCCGGGCTCTGGCTGGGCCACTCAAAGACATTCAGAGACATGACCCGAAGCCACTCCTGCGTTGTCTTGGCTGTGTGCTTAGGGTCGTTGTCCTGTTGGAAGGTGAACCTTCGCCCCAGTCTGAGGTCCTGAGCAGGTTTTCATCAAGGATCTCTTTGTACTTTGCTCCTTTCATCTTTCCCTCGATCCTGACTAGTCTCCCAGTCCCTGCCGCTGAAAAACATCTCCACAACATGCTGCCACCACCATGCTTCACCGTAGGGATGGTTCCAGATTTCCTCTAGACGTGACTCTTGGCATTCAGGCCAGAGAATCTTGTTTATCATGGTCTGAGAGTCCTTTAGGTGCCTTTTACTGAGGAGTGGCTTCTGTCTGGCCACTCTACCATAAAGGCCTGTTTGGGGAAGTGCTGCAGAGATGGTTGTCCTTCTGGAAGGTTCTCCCATCTCCACAGAGGAACTCTGGAGCTCTGTCAGAGTGACCATCAGGTTCTTGGTCACCTCCCTGACCAAGGTCTTTCTCCCCCGATTGCTCAGTTTGGTCGGGCGACCAGCTCTAGGAAGAGTCTTGGTGGTTCTGAACTTCCATTTAAGAATGATGGAGGCCACTGTGTTCTTGGGGACCTTCAATGCTGCAGAAATGTTTTGGTGCCCTTCCCCAGATCTGTGCCTCGACACAATCCTTTCTCTGAGCTCTTCGGACAATTTATTTAACCTCATGGCTTGATTTGTGCTCTGACATGCACTGTCAACTGTGGGACCTTTATATAGACAGGTGTGCCTTTCCACATCATGTCCAATCAATTGAATTTACCACATGTGGACTCCGATCAAACATCTCAAGGATGATCAATAGAAACAGGATGCACCTGAGCTCAATTTTGAGTCTCATAGCAAAAGGTCTGAATTACTTATGTAAATAAGGTATTGTTTTATTTTTAATACATTTGCAAAAATGTCTAAACCTGTTTTTCACTTTGTCATGATGGGGTATTGAGGGGGTAAAAACCAATGTAATCCATTTTTAGAATAATAACGTAACAACATGTGGGAAAGGAAAGGGGTCTGAATACTTCCAGAATCTTCTATTCAATAGACACACGAACCAGAAGTAATGTACTCGTGCCAGACGCTCCTGACTGACATCATGATGTATTGTACGACTATATAAACGACAGCTTTGATGCGATGCAGCTTAGTCAGTCAGGAGATGGGGCATTATTAAGAGGGAACCAAATCCACCATGTTGTTTTGTTGTATAACTTAATGTAATTATATCGGTTTACAATAGTAAATCAGGGTGCATCAGAAGGATTTTTGTATTTGTGATGTAAATCTCCACCAGTGCTAATCCAATCTCATGATGATCGACATGTTAACTTTGGTTTGGTGATGCATGAATGATGGTACTAGCCTGTATGTAGATGTTTTTTTTGTTATGATATTAAAAAAAATGACAGATGTGTGGAATTCTTTCATGCGGTGAGACTATGATATATATATATATATACACTACATGGACACCTGCTCGTCCAACATCATAGGTATGGAGTTGGTCCCTCCACTCTTCTGGGAAGGCATTAATATGGAGTTGGTCCCCCCCTTTGCTGCTATAACAGCCTCAACTCTTCTGGGAAGGCTTTCCACTAGATGTTGGAACATTGCTGTGGGGACTTGCTTCCGTTCAGCCATGAGAGCATTAGTCAAGTTGGGCGATTAGGCCCTGGCTCGCAGTCGGCGTTCGATGGGATTGAGGTCAGGGCTCTGTGCAGGCCAGTCAAGTTCTTCCACACCGATCTCGACAAACCATTCCTGTATGGAACCTCGCTTTGTGCATGTGGGCATTGTCATGCTGAAACAGGAAAGGGCTTTCCCCCAAAACTGTTGCCACAAAGTTGGAAGTACAGAATCGTCTAGAATGTCATTGTATGCTGTAGCGTTAAGATTTCACTTCACTGGAACTAAAATGGGCCGAGCCCCACCTCCTCCACCAAGTTTGACTGTTGGCGCTCTGCATCGGGGCAGGTAGCGTTCTCCTGGCATCCGCCAAACCCAGATTCGTCCATCGGACTGCGAGATGTTGAAGCGTAATTCATCCCTCCAGAGAACGTGTTTCCACTGCTCCAGAGTCCAATGGCGGCGAGCTTTACACCACTCTAGCCAACGCTTGGCGTTGCACATGGTGATCTTACACTTGTGTGCACGGCTGCTCGGCCATGGAAACCCATTTCATGAAGGTGACGCTGCCTCCAGAGACAGTTTGGAACTCGGTAGTGAGTGTTGCAACCTGAGGACAGACTATTTTTTACGCGCTTTAGCTCTGTGAGTTTGTGTGGCCTACCATTTCACGGCTAAGCCTTTGTTGCTCCTTGACGTTTCAACTTCGCACTTACAGTTGACCGGGGCGTCTCTAGCGGGACAGAAATTTGATGAACAGACTTGTTGGAAAGGTGGCATCCTATCAAGGTGCCACGTTGAATATCACTGAGCTCTTCAGTACAGGCCATTCTACTAGACTATTGTTAGGCTATGGAGATTGCATGGCTATGTGCTTGATTTTTATACACCTGTCAGCAACGGTTGTGGCTGAAATAGCTTTTGTATCTATAGTGTACCAAGAAAACAAGATCCAGACTCCATAGGAGAATCTTAATTGCATTTCCTTGATTCCTTTTCAAACCACATTGGACGAGAAGGTCAAAGGGGGAGGAACAAAGGAAATGTCATTGAGATCCTCCCAAGTAGAGAGAGGACTCACCTGTATCTGTCTGTCTCGGTGTATAAAGGACTAGTTTCAGTAGAGCTAACTGTCTTATAGTGACATCTAGTGGTAGTAAAAAGGTATTACACCTTGAAGAGCGAGGGGGGGACTCCCTCTAGTGTTGAGTACAACATTACATGTCAAATAACTGCCGTTCAATGTTGTTATTGAAATACACCTCCAAATAATGGAAATTAATAGTGGAAAATAGTGATGAACGTGGCACACGTTGCCGGAGAAGGGAGATTAATAGATAGCAAAAACTATACGAGAGACTAAAGGTGCCTCTGAACTCTCACCCATAACTAACCCCTCTTGACTGCTTTCCCTGTCCGGAACTTGGAAGAATTAAGCATTTTTCAAACAGCTTTTTCCTGCAAGGGGGCGCAAAACCAGACAGGAAGACCACGTCAGTGACTCAACCCACTCAAGCGATGCACCCCTCCTAGAGACGGCATAGAAGAGCACCAGTAAGCCAGTGACTCAGCCCCTGTAATAGGGTTAGAGGCAGACAATCCCAGTGAAGAGAGTAGAGCTGGCCGGGCAGAGACGACATGGGCGGTTCGTTGCTCCAGAGCCTTTCCGTTCACCTTGACACTCCTGGGCCAGACTACACTCAATCATAGGACCTACTGAAGAGATGAGTCTTCAGTAAATACTTTTAAAGGTTGAGACTGAGTCTGCGTCTCTCACATGGGTAAGCAGACCATCCCATAAAAATGGAGCTCTATAGGAGAAAGCCCTGCCTCCAGCTGTTTGCTTAGAAATTCTAGGGACAATTAGGAGGCCTGCGTCTTGTGACCGTAGCGTACGTGTAGGTGTAGGTATGTACGGCAGGACCAAATCGGAAAGATAGGTAGGAGCAAGCCCATGTAATGCTTTGTAGGTTTGCAGTAAAACCTTGAAATCAGCCCTTGCCTTAACAGGAAGCCAGTGTAGGGAGGCTAGCACTGGAGTAATATGATCACATTTTTGGTTCGAGTCAGGATTCTAGCAGCCATATTTAGCACTAACTGAAGTTTATTTAGTGCTTTATCCGGGTAGCCGGAAAGTAGAGCATTGCAGTAGTCTAATCTAGAAGTGACACAGATGAACTTTTCTGCATCATTTTTGGACAGAAAGGTTTAGATTTTTGCAATGTTACGAAGATGGAAAAAAGCTATCTTTGAAACAGTCTTGATATGTTTGTCAAAAGAGAGATCAGAGTCCAGAGTAACACCGAGGTCCTTCACAGTTTTATTTGAGACGACTGTACAACCATCCAGATTAATTGTCAGATTCAACAGAATATCTCTTTGTTTCCTGGGACCTAGAACAAGCATCTCTGTTTTGTCCGAGTTTATAAGTAAAACATTTGCCGCCATCCACTTCCTTATGTCTGAAACAAAGGCTTCCAGGGAGGGAATTTTGGGGCTTCACCCTGATTCATCGAAATGTACAGCTGTGTGTCCGTCCGCATAGCAGTGAAAGTTGACATTGGTGATGTGATTCGGAAACACAAGAGGTAGAGTATATAATGAAAACAACAGTGGTCCTAAAACCTTGAGGGTGACCCGCCTGCCAGACGGGAGCATGAAGGACAATCCATGTCTCGGGGTGGTTGGAGTCTTGGGCAATTTTTCAGGCCTTTCTCAGACACCGCCTGGTATGTACGTCCTGGATGGCTGGTAGCTCGCCCACAGTTATGCGCTGGGTCGTCTGCACCACCCTCTGTAGGACGTTGCGGGCGGTGCATTTGCCTTACCGGACGGATGCTCTCAATGGTGCAGCTGTAGAAGTTCCTGAGGATCCGAGTAGCCAAATCGTTTCAGCCTCCTGAGCCAGAAGAGGACTGGCCACCCCTCAGAGCCTGGTTCCTCTCTACCCGGCCCAGCCAGAAGAGGACTGGTCACCCCTCAGAGCCTGGTTCCTCTCTACCCGGCCCAGCCAGAAGAGGACTGGCCACCCCTCAGAGCCTGGTTCCTCTCTACCCGGCACAGCCAGAAGAGGACTGGTCACCCCTCAGAGCCTGGTTCCTCTCTACCCGGCACAGCCAGAAGAGGACTGGTCACCCCTCAGAGCCTGGTTCCTCTCTACCCGGCACAGCCAGAAGAGGACTGGTCACCCCTCAGAGCCTGGTTCCTCTCTACCCGGCCCAGCCAGAAGAGGACTGGTCACCCCTCAGAGCCTGGTTCCTCTCTATCCGGCACAGCCAGAAGAGGACTGGCCACCCCTCAGAGCCTGGTTCCTCTCTATCCGGCACAGCCAGAAGAGGACTGGTCACCCCTCAGAGCCTGGTTCCTCTCTATCCGGCACAGCCAGAAGAGGACTGGTCACCCCTCAGAGCCTGGTTCCTCTCTACCCGGCCCAGCCAGAAGAGGACTGGTCGCCCCTCAGAGCCTGGTTCCTCTCTATCCGGCACAGCCAGAAGAGGACTGGCCACCCCTCAGAGCCTGGTTCCTCTCTATCCGGCACAGCCAGAAGAGGACTGGTCACCCCTCAGAGCCTGGTTCCTCTCTATCCGGCACAGCCAGAAGAGGACTGGCCACCCCTCAGAGCCTGGTTCCTCTCTACCCGGCCCAGCCAGAAGAGGACTGGTCACCCCTCAGAGCCTGGTTCCTCTCTACCCGGCCCAGCCAGAAGAGGACTGGTCGCCCCTCATAGCCTGGTTCCTCTCTACCCGGCACAGCCAGAAGAGGACTGGTCACCCCTCAGAGCCTGGTTCCTCTCTACCCGGCACAGCCAGAAGAGGACTGGTCACCCCTCAGAGCCTGGTTCCTCTCTACCCGGCACAGCCAGAAGAGGACTGGCCACCCCTCAGAGCCTGGTTCCTCTCTACCCGGCACAGCCAGAAGAGGACTGGCCACCCCTCAGAGCCTGGTTCCTCTCTACCCGGCACAGCCAGAAGAGGACTGGTCACCCCTCAGAGCCTGGTTCCTCTCTACCCGGCCCAGCCAGAAGAGGACTGGCCACCCCTCAGAGCCTGGTTCCTCTCTACCCGGCCCAGCCAGAAGAGGACTGGTCACCCCTCAGAGCCTGGTTCCTCTCTACCCAGCACAGCCAGAAGAGGACTGGTCACACCTCAGAGCCTGGTTCCTCTCTAGGTTTCTAACTAGGTTCTGGCCTTTCTAGGGAGTTTTTCCTAGCCACCGTGCTTCTACACCTGCATTGCTTGCTGTTTGGGGTTTTAGGCTGGGTTTTGTACAGCACTTTGAGATATCAGCTGATGTAAGAAGAAGGGCTTTATCAATACATTTGATTTGAAGTGCCTTCTTTGCGGCTGTCTAGTGTGAGGACCATGCCAAGTCCTCAGGGATGTGGGCACCGAGGAATCTTCGAGCTCTTTTTCGCCGGCGTTTATTCTGTGAGGATTGGATCGGAGGAACATAAAGAGGGTGGATGAGTCAAGGTCAAAGTTGAAGCTGAAACAGAGGTTAGTAATTTGTCATAAGACATTATAGTGGATAACATTTGGTGCAAAACAAAAGTTAAGATAAGCGGGCAAAAAATATTCACAAAATAGCAAAGTTAGGTTGGTGTTCTGAAGACGGCAGCCATACAGTACGACGCCATCTTTACTTCCAATGAAGTTGTGTTGGTCACAAATAAGCATGTTTTGATACATCACAAAATGTCATGAAAACTGGGCAAGGGGAAGTGAAGACTGGGCCAATATACATGGAAACACTGCATAAAGAACACTGTAGCATGCATTAAGACAGTGGCTCCTAAACTTTCTATAGTCCCGTACCCCTTCAAACATTCAACCTCCAGCTGTACCCCCTCTAGCAGCAGGGTCAGCGCACCCCTTCAAACATTCAACCTCCAGCTGTACCCCCTCTAGCACCAGGGTCAGCGCACCCCTTCAAACATTCAACCTCCAGCTGTACCCCCTCTAGCACCAGGGTCAGCACTCTCTCAAATGTTGTTTTTTGCCATCATTGTAAGCCTGTCACACACACACACACTATACCATGGGTGTCAAACTCTGGCCCGCGGGCCAAATTTGGCCCGCGGGGTAATTATATTTGGCCCGCGAGACAATACCAAATTACTACTAGAGCTGGCCCGCCGGTATTATACAGCACATTCACCGCTAATACTACGAATCCCATAATGCTCTGCTGTTGTTTTCGCGCGCCAATCAGGACAGGACCCAGAAACGCCCTCTCCTCTGTGACAGTAGTCATAGCAACATAGACGCTACAACTGTCAGTGCGCCATCCCTTCCCAAAAATGGCAAAAATGGGCACATCAGATTAGATCAGTGTGCAATAATTAACGTTTTCTTTGTGCACTTTTTCTTGCTACAAGGCATGGGCTTGAATGGTTGATTGATTTATTATCATTTTATTTGTAAAATTATTAGCCAGTGGAAAAAGTTTATTTTGGTATTTAAATCAGAAGGCTGCAAATAGAAAAGAGGCATACGATTTTTATTAAAATTTTATTTATTTAATAAATGAATGCCATTGATGTGTTTTTTCATTTGAAATTCGATTTTGCATGTCTCCACTATTAAATTATATATTGTATGGTAATAAGCGATGCTTGTTCCATATTCAATGTTAAAGCAAAACTTGTTTGGGTCCATATTAAAAGGTTCATTTGTTCAATGTTGGCCCGCGACTTTGTTCAGGTTTTACATTTTGGCCCACTGGGTATTTGAGTTTGACACCCCTGCACTATACGATACATTTATTAAACATTAGAATGAGTGTGAGTTTTTGTCACAACCCGGCTCGTGGGAAGTGCAACAGAGCTCTTACAGGACCAGAGCACAAATAATAATAATCAATAATTTGGCTCTTTATTTAACCATCTTACATATAAATACTTATTTGTTCATATAAAATTGTGAATAACTCACCACAGGCTAATGAGCCTTCCCTGTAGCTCAGTTGGTAGAGCATGGTGTTTGCAACGCCAGGGTTGTGGGTTCGATTCCCACGGGGGGCCAGCACAGGAAAAAAGAAATGTATGAAATGTATGCATTCACTACTGTAAGTCGCTCTGGATAAGAGTGTCTGCTAAATCACTAAAAAATAAAATAATAATAATGAGAAGGCTGCGTGTGAGGACGCACATAACTCTGTAATGTTGGGTTGTATTGGAGAGTCTCAGTCTGAAATCATTTTCCACACACAGTCTGTGCCTGTATTTAGTTTTCATGCTAGTGAGGGCCGAGAATCCACTCTCACATAGGTACGTGGTTGCAAAGGGCATCAGGGTCTTAACAGTGCGATTTGCCAAGGCAGGATACTCTGAGCGCAGCCCTATCCAGAAATCTGGCAGCGGCTTCTGATTAAATAAACATTTCACAGAACCGCTTGTTGCAATTTCAATGAGGCTCTTTTGTTCAGATATCGGTAAGACGGAACAGCCGTCATACCGCTCAGGAAGGAGATGCGTTCCGTCTCCTAGAGATCAACGTACTTTGGTGGGAAAAGTGCAAATCAATCCCAGAACAACAGCAAAGGACCTTGTGAAGATGCTGGAGGAAACAGGTACAAAAGTATCTATATCCACAGTAAAACGAGTTCTATATCGACATAACCTGAAAGGCCGCTCAGCAAGGAAGAAGCCACTGCTCCAAAACCGCCAGAAAAAAGCCAGACTACGGTTTGCAACTGCACATGAGGACAAAGATCGTACTTTTTGGAGAAATGTCCTCTGGTCTGATGAAACAAAAATAGAACTGTTTGGCTATAATGACCATCGTTATGTTTGGAGGAAAAAGGGGGAGGCTTGCAAGCCGAAGAACACCATCCCAACCGTGAAGCACGGGGGTGGCAGCATCATGCTGTGGGGGTGCTTTGCTGCAGGAGGGACTGGTGCACTTCACAAAATAGATGGCATCATGAGGGAGGAAAATTATGTGGATATATTGAAGCAACATCTCAAGACATCAGTCAGGAAGTTAAAGCTTGTTCGCAAATGGGTCTTCCAAATGGACAATGACCCAAAGTTGTGGCAAAATGGCTTAAGGACATCAAGGTATTGGAGTGGCCATCACAAAGCCCTGGCCTCAATCCTATAGAAAATCTGTGGGCAGAACTGAAAAAGTGTGTGCGAGCAAGGAGGCCTACAAACCTGACTCAGTTACACCAGCTCTGTCTGGAGGAATGGGCCAAAATTCATCCAACTTATTGTGGGAAGCTTGTGGAAGGCTACCCGAAACGTTTGAGCCAAGTTAAACAATTTAAAGGCAATGCTACCAAATACTAATTGAGTGTATGTAAACTTCTGACCCACTGGGAATGTGATGAAAGAAATAAAAGCTGAAATAAATCATTCTCTCTACTATTATTCTGACATTTCACATTCTTAAAATAAAGTGGTAATCCTAACTGACCTAAAACAGGGAATTTTTACTAGGATTAAATGTCAGGAATTGTGAAAAACTGAGTTTAAATGTATTTGGTTAAGGTGTACGTAAACTTCCGACTTCAACTGTAAATCGACTGTTTTTAAATGTGAATCACATTTTTATTTGACAGTTTGGGAATAGCTGCATTAAGACACAACACAGACAATACTTTGATGAATCCATTTTAATGGAAAATGTAAAACCCTTTTGAACTTTAATGTACAAAGCATATAACACTTGCACTTTTAAAATTACAAATTGAAGCAAAGCCATGTTTTTAAAAAATACATCAGTGAATGTATATATGTATATATTTACACAGTAACATTTTCACAATTGTTTTCTATTTAAACTTCAAAAAAATTTGAATAAATTATTTTTTTTGTGTGTAAATGTCTCTCCATTTTACAGTGAATAATTCTCAATAAAATGCTGAAGTGTAGTATTCATTTAGTCTTTTACATAATACAACTTTACACGGTTTTTATACAATAGAATAGTTTGGCAGGTCATTATTTAAAAGATATGGCATGAGGACGAATTCAGCAGCGACTCCCAGAGTTCTCGGCGGCGACAGCTGAAGTCTCCTCTCACAGTAACTGTCTCAACGTAGGAAATGGCATCAGTCTCACAACTCATCATTTAGCAAAACTGTACAAGTCACATTTACAACTCCTATAAAATAAATACATCATTTTCACAGAAACAATATACAACAGTTTGAAAGACAAAAAACCCCGAACTAAACAAACAAAAGGAAAACAGGAACAAAGAGAGAACAGAAAGTTCCAGAACAGCAGTCAGACCAGATCGATTAGTAGAATCACAGTATCCTGATGCTGGGTAGTGATGCTGCTATGGACAGTATCCTGATGCTGTGGACAGTATCCTGATGCTGTGGTAGTGATGCTGTGGTAGCGATGCTGCTATGGACAGTGTCCTGATGCTGTGGTAGTGATGCTGCTATGGACAGTATCCTGATGCTGTGGTAGTGATGCTGCGATAGTGATGCTGGGTAGTGATGCTGCTAAGGACAGTATCCTGATGCTGTGGTAGTGATGCTGTGGTAGCGATGCTGCTATGGACAGTGTCCTGATGCTGTGGTAGCGATGCTGCTATGGACAGTGTCCTGATGCTGTGGTAGCGATGCTGCTATGGACAGTGTCCTGATGCTGTGGTAGTGATGCTGCTATGGACAGTATCCTGATGCTGTGGTAGTGATGCTGTGGTAGTGATGCTGCTATGGACAGTATCCTGATGCTGTGGTAGTGATGCTGCTGTAGACAGTATCCTGATGCTGTGGTAGTGATGCTGTGGTAGTGATGCTGCTGTGGTCAGTATCGTGATGCTGCTGTAGTGATGCTGCTGTGGACAGTATCCTGATGCTGGGTAGTGATGCTGCTGTGGACAGTATCCTGATGCTGGGTAGTGATGCTGGTCAGTAACATGTAGTTTTAGTGTGTTGTAGTGTATTCTGCTTGGCACTCTGGGTTGATGGTGCTGTTGTGGTTAGTATCAGTGTGAATATATCTGTTCCAGGCTGAAGGAAGAGGTCTCAGAGAGGGAGGCGCCAGAGAGGGAGGCGTCTTAGAGGGAGGCGTCTTAGAGGGAGGCGTCTTAGAGGGAGGCGCCAGAGAGGGAGGCGCCAGAGAGGGAGGCGCCTGAGAGGGAGGCGCCTGAGAGGGAGGCGCCTGAGAGGGAGGCGTCAGAGGGAGGCGTCAGAGGGAGGCGTCAGAGAGGGAGGCGCCAGGGGAACTACGGGTCAGGAGTTCTCTTCTTCCTCCTTGCTGTACCTCCTCAGCGACGTCAATGCATCCTTCACAGAGTGGAACAAGATGTTCTTTACCTGGGGAGAGGACAGAGAGGAGAGGTTAAAGAGGAGGGAGAGAGAGGAGAGACGGGAGAGGGAGAGGAGAGACAGAGGGAAGACGGGAGAGGGAGAGGAGAGACAGAGGAAAGACGGGAGAGAGCGGAGAGACAGAGGGAAGACGGGAGAGGGAGAGGAGAGACAGAGGGAAGACGGGAGAGAGAGGAGAGAGCGGAGAGACAGAGGAAAGACGGGAGAGAGAGGAGAGACAGTGGAAAGACGGGAGAGGGAGAGGAGAGACAGTGGAAAGACGGGAGAGGGAGAGGAGAGACAGAGGGAAGACGGGAGAGGGAGGAGAGACGGGAGAGGGAGCGGAGAGACAGAGGAAAGACGGGAGAGAGCGGAGAGACAGTGGAAAGACGGGAGAGAGAGGAGAGAGAGGAAAGACGGGAGAGAGAGGAGAGACAGTGGAAAGACGGGAGAGAGAGGAGAGACAGTGGAAAGACGGGAGAGGGAGGAGAGACAGAGGAAAGACGGGAGAGAGCGGAGAGACGGGAGAGACAGTGGAAAGACGGGAGAGGGAGGAGAGACGGGAGAGAGCGGAGAGACAGAGGAAAGACGGGAGAGAGAGCGGAGAGACGGGAGAGAGCGGAGAGACAGAGGAAAGACGGGAGAGAGAGCGGAGAGACGGGAGAGAGAGCGGAGAGACGGGAGAGAGCGGAGAGATACTTAAAAAAATATATACACCTTTATTGGCCCAATAGTTAAATAAATAAAGTTGCACTTTGCAGAAATCACTCCTCCATTTCCTGGTTGTTAAAACTAATAGTTTGTGACAAAATAAGATGGTACAATTCTCTACACTATCTACACCGCTGTGAAATATATTGGTTAACGCTTTACTAGACACCCACCCAGCGTCATAACCTGTTATATTTGTCGCTCTGGATAAGAGCGTCTGCTAAATGACTTAAATGTAAATGTTATATATCCCATATATTTACACCTGCTGTGACATATTGTGTTATGGCTGGTTATGACACCTACACAGCAAATGGGGAAACTTTACTTCATTTGGACAGACCTAGAAAGTTTGAACCTGGTCCCCTGTCCTGGTCCCCTGTCCTGGTCCACTGTACATATAACCCCTGACCTCTACAAAGTCCCCCAGACGGTTCACCAGACCCCCATATACAAGCCACCAATACAGAATGAAGGGAAGGTTCTCTGATGAACTGGCTGAAAACGGACCAGACTGTCTTGGCGTTTGACACTGTGGACCAGACTGCCTTGGTGCAGAGATTGAACTGTATTTGTGATTACTGGTCATGCTCTGGAGTGGTTTGTGAACTACTTGTCATATAGAACCCAGTGTGTTAAGGCAGATGGTTCGGATCCCGTTGAGTTGTGCTCGGGTGTTCCTCAAGGATCCATTTTAGGTCCCCTGTTTATCATCTGTATCAACAACGTTGTGAGCCATATTGAGACGGCTGATGTTCATTTTTATGTGGACGACACTGTTCTCTAGTCAAGTTTGACTTTGGCTTTTGAAAAAGCTCAAACAGCTTTTAACATCGTTCAACAGAATCTGTACGATCTGAAGCTCATTCTGAATTCCTCTTAAACTAAATGCATGGTATTTACCAATACTAAACACTCTGAAACCCATGTCATTACTACCTTGGCTAAATGCATGGTATTTACCAATACTAAACACTCTGAAACCCTTGGGTAAATGCATGGTATTTACCAATACTAAACACTCTGAAACCCTTGGCTAAATGCATGGTATTTACCCATACTAAACACTCTGAAACCCTTGACTAAATGCATGGTATTTACCCATACTAAACACTCTGAAACCCTTGGCTAAATGCATGGTATTTACCCACACTAAACACTCTGAAACCCTTGGCTAAATGCATGGTATTTACCCATACTAAACACTCTGAAACCCTTGGCTAAATGCATGGTATTTACCAATACTAAACAATGAAACCCTTGGCTAAATGCATGGTATTTACCAATACTAAACACTCTGAAACCCTTGACTAAATGCATGGTATTTACCCACACTAAACACTCTGAAACCCTTGGCTAAATGCATGGTATTTACCCATACTAAACAATGAAACCCTTGGCTAAATGCATGGTATTTACCCATACTAAACACTCTGAAACCCTTGGCTAAATGCATGGTATTTACCAACACTAAACACTCAAACCCTTGGCTAAATGCATGGTATTTACCCATACTAAACACTCTGAAACCCTTGGCTAAATGCATGGTATTTACCCATACTAAACACTCTGAAACCCTTGGCTAAATGCATGGTATTTACCAATACTAAACACTCTGAAACCCTTGACTAAATGCATGGTATTTACCAATACTAAACACTCTGAAACCCTTGGCTAAATGCATGGTATTTACCAACACTAAACACTCTGAAACCCTTGGCTAAATGCATGGTATTTACCAATACTAAACACTCTGAAACCCTTGGCTAAATGCATGGTATTTACCAACACTAAACACTCTGAAACCCTTGGCTAAATGCATGGTATTTACCAATACTAAACACTCTGAAACCCTTGGCTAAATGCATGGTATTTACCAATACTAAACACTCTGAAACCCTTGGCTAAATGCATGGTATTTACCCATACTAAACACTCTGAAAACCATGTCATTACTACCTTGGCTAAATGCATGGCATTTACCCATACTAAACAATGAAACCCTTGGCTAAATGCATGGTATTTACCCATACTAAACACTCTGAAACCCTTGGCTAAATGCATGGTATTTACCAACACTAAACACTCTGAAACCATTGGCTAAATGCATGGTATTTACCCATACTAAACACTCTGAAACCCTTGACTAAATGCATGGTATTTACCAATAAACACTCTGAAACCCTTGGCTAAATGCATGGTATTTACCAATACTAAACACTCTGAAACCCTTGGCTAAATGCATGGTATTTACCCATACTAAACACTGAAAACCATGTCATTACTACCTTGGCTAAATGCATGGTATTTACCAATACTAAACACTCTGAAACCCTTGGCTAAATGCATGGTATTTACCCATACTAAACACTCTGAAACCCTTGGCTAAATGCATGGTATTTACCAATACTAAACACTCTGAAACCCTTGGCTAAATGATGGTATTTACCAATACTAAACACTCTGAAACCCTTGGCTAAATGCATGGTATTTACCAATACTAAACACTCTGAAACCCTTGGCTAAATGCATGGTATTTCCCCATACTAAACACTCTGAAACCCTTGGCTAAATGCATGGTATTTCCCCATACTAAACACTCTGAAACCCTTGGCTAAATGCATGGTATTTACCCATACTAAACACTCTGAAACCCTTGGCTAAATGCATGGTATTTACCCATACTAAACACTCTGAAACCCTTGGCTAAATGCATGGTATTTACCAATACTAAACACTCTGAAACCCTTGGCTAAATGCATGGTATTTACCAACACTAAACACTCTGAAACCCTTGGCTAAATGCATGGTATTTACCAACACTAAACACTCTGAAACCCTTGGCTAAATGCATGGTATTTACCCATACTAAACACTCAAACCCTTGGCTAAATGCATGGTATTTACCCATACTAAACACTCTGAAAACCATGGCTAAATGCATGGTATTTACCCATACTAAACACTCTGAAACCCTTGGCTAAATGCATGGTATTTACCAATACTAAACACTCTGAAACCCTTGGCTAAATGCATGGTATTTACCAATACTAAACACTCTGAAACCCTTGGCTAAATGCATGGTATTTACCCATACTAAACACTCTGAAACCCTTGACTAAATCCATGGTATTTACCAATACTAAACACTCTGAAACCCTTGGCTAAATGCATGGTATTTACCCATACTAAACACTCTGAAACCCTTGACTAAATGCATAGTATTTACCAATACTAAACACTCTGAAACCCTTGGCATGGTATTTACCAACACTAGCAAGTCAAAACGTCCAGATATCTGGCAGTTTGGGTGGAGGAGAAGTTTAGCTTCACCATAGAGAACCTTGTCTGGAAACTCCAGCTCTGTATTGAGTTTTATTACCGACACAAAGCTGGTTTCTCCTTTGCTGCCAGAAAGGAATTAATTCATTGTACTTTTCTCTCTGTTTTGGACTACGGTGATACTGTTCACACTGCCTTCAGAAAGTATTCAAACCCCTTCACTTATTATTCCACATTTTGTTGTTGTTACAGGCCTGAATTCAAAATGGATTCTCACCCATCTACACACAACACCCCATAATGTTAAAGTGAAAACATATTTTTAGGAATTTTTGCCAAAGTATTGTAAATGAAATACAGAAATATAATTTACATAAATATTCACACCCCTGAGTCAATACATTGTATTAGCACCTTTGGCAGGTATTACAGCGGAGAGTCTTTCTGGGTAATTCTCTAAGAGCTTTCCACAGCTGATTTATGCAACATTTGCCCATTATTCTTCAAGCTCTGTCTGATTAGTTGTTGTTCATTGTTAGACAACCATTTTCGGGTCTCACCGTAGATTCTTAAGTAGATTTAAGTCAAAACACTAAGTAAACAAGTCAGGAAAATTCAATGTCATCTTGGTAAGCAACTCCAGTGTAGATGTGGCCTTGTGTTTTAGGTTATTTTCCTGCTGAAAGGTGAATTCATCTCCCAGTGTCTGGTGGAAAGCAGACTGAACCAGGTTTTCCTCTAGGATTGTTCCTGTGCTTAGCTCCATTCCATTTATTTATTATCCTGGAAAAACTCCCTAGTCCTTCCCGATGACAAGCATACCCCTAACATGACGCAGCCACCACGCATGGAAATATGAAGAGTGTTACTCAGTGATGTGTTGTGTTGGATTTGCCCCAAACGTAACACTTATATAAAGTGTCTGTCATTTAGGTTAGTATTGTGGAGTAACTACAATGTTGTTGATCCATCCTCAGTTTTCTCCTATCAAAGCCATTAAACTCTGTAACTGTTTTAAAGTCACCATTGGCCTCATGGTGAAATCCCTGAGCGGTTTCCTTCCTCTCCAGCAACTGAGTTAGTAAGGACGCCTGTATCTTCGCAGTGACTGGGTGTATAGATACACCATTCATATCATTTCACCATGCTCCATGATATTCAATGTATTTTTTCTTTAACCATCTACCAATAGGTGGCCCTTCTTCCAGAGGCATTGGAAAACCTCCCTGGTCTTTGTGGTTGAATCTGTGTTTAATATTATGAGGTATTATGGAGTATTTTGACACAAAATCTGAATGTAATCAATTTTAAATTCAGGCTGTAACACAACAAAATGTGGAATAGTCAAGGGGTGTGAATACTTTTTGAAGGCATGACAGACAGACAGACAGACAGACAGACAGACAGACAGACAGACAGAACATTAAAAGGGCATTCTGTGATTCAAACAAAAAAGCAGTTCATTTTAAGTCCTGATATGGATGTACCAATGTCAGATTGTCACTTTAAAGGGAAACCCATTGAGATGAGTACAGGAGAGGACAGGGCTCTTCACAGCCAACCCACCTGTAGTTTATCTTCATAGTTGGGCTCTTCTCTGGAGGATCTCAGCTCCTGTGTCAGGTGGAAGGAGTGGAACACATGCTCTGGAGACACAAAATCATTTATCACCTGGACACAACTGTGGAGGTTCTGCACCTGTCAGAGAGAGAGAGAGGGGAGAGAGACAGAGAAGGGGGGAGAGAGAGAGAGAGAGAGAGAGAGAGAAGGGAGGAGAGAGAGGGGGGGGAGAGAGAGAGAGAGAAGGGGGGAGAGAGAGAGAGAGAGAAGGGGGGAGAGAGAGAGAGAGAAGGGGGGAGAGAGAGAGAGAGAAGGGGGGGAGAGAGAGAGAGAGAAGGGGGGAGAGAGAGAGAGAGAAGGGGGGGAGAGAGAGAGAGAGCGAGAGAGAGAAAAGGGGGAGAGAGAGAGAGAGAGAAGGGAGGAGAGAGAGAGAGAGAGAGAGAGAGAGAAGGGAGGAGAGAGAGAGAGAGAGAGAGAGAAGGGAGGAGAGAGAGAGAGAGAGAGAGAAAGGAGAGAGAGAGAAGGGAGGAGAGAGAGAGAGAGAAGGGAGGAGAGAGAGGGAGAGAAGGGAGGAGAGAGAGGATTGAAAACATGTATCACTAGAAAGCAGTGAGTTCCAACTCCAACAGAACAGAGCAGAGCGGCAGTAGACTCTCCTCTCCTCTGACTAGTTCAATATAACACCTACAAGGTCATCTGGACGTCTACTAGCTAGACTACTACTACACTGGTACAGCAGACTACAGGAACAAGAAGAGAGAGAGACAGCTAGACTACTACTACACTGGTACAGCAGACTACAGGAACAAGAAGAGAGAGAGACAGCTAGACTACTACTACACTGGTACAGCAGACTACAGGAACAAGAAGAGGGAGAGACAGCTAGACTACTACTACACTGGTACAGCAGACTACAGGAACAAGAAGAGAGAGAGAGACAGCTAGACTACTACTACACTGGTACAGCAGACTACAGGAACAAGAAGAGAGAGAGACAGCTAGACTACTACTACACTGGTACAGCAGACTACAGGAACAAGAAGAGAGAGAGAGACAGCTAGACTACTACTACACTGGTACAGCAGACTACAGGAACAAGAAGAGAGAGAGAGACAGCTAGACTACTACTACACTGGTACAGCAGACTACAGGAACAAGAAGAGGGAGAGAGACAGCTAGACTACTACTACACTGGTACAGCAGACTACAGGAACAAGAAGAGAGAGAGAGACAGCTAGACTACTACTACACTGGTACAGCAGACTACAGGAACAAGAAGAGAGAGAGAGACAGCTAGACTACTACTACACTGGTACAGCAGACTACAGGAACAAGAAGAGAGAGAGAGACAGCTAGACTACTACTACACTGGTACAGCAGACTACAGGAACAAGAAGAGGGAGAGAGACAGCTAGACTACTACTACACTGGTACAGCAGACTACAGGAACAAGAAGAGAGAGAGAGACAGCTAGACTACTACTACACTGGTACAGCAGACTACAGGAACAAGAAGAGAGAGAGACTACTACTACACTGGTACAGCAGACTACAGGAACAAGAAGAGGGAGAGACAGCTAGACTACTACTACACTGGTACAGCAGACTACAGGAACAAGAAGAGAGAGAGACAGCTAGACTACTACTACACTGGTACAGCAGACTACAGGAACAAGAAGAGAGAGAGACAGCTAGACTACTACTACACTGGTACAGCAGACTACAGGAACAAGAAGAGAGAGAGACAGCTAGACTACTACTACACTGGTACAGCAGACTACAGGAACAAGAAGAGAGAGAGACAGCTAGACTACTACTACACTGGTACAGCAGACTACAGGAACAAGAAGAGGGAGAGAGACAGAGAGAGAGATGTGTTGCTACCATGTTATGGTCATGTTGTGTTGCTACCATGTTGTGGTCATGTTTTGTTTCTACCATGTTGTGTTGCTACCATGTTGTGGTCATGTTTTGTTTCTACCATGTTGTGGTCATGTTTTGTTTCTACCATGTTGTGTTGCTACCATGTTGTTGTCATGTGTTGCTACCATGTTGTGGTGCTACCATGTTGTTGTCATGTTGTGTTGCTACCATGTTGTTGTCATGTTGTGTTGTTGTCATGTTGTGTTTCTACCATGTTGTTGTCATGTTGTGTTGCTACCATGTTGTGTTGCTACCATGTTGTTGTCATGTTGTGTTGCTACCATGTTGTGTTGCTACCATGTTGTGTTGCTACCATGTTGTGTTGCTACCATGTTGTGTTGCTACCATGTTGTTGTCATGTTGTGTTGCTACCATGTTGTGTTGTTACCATGTTGTTGTGTTGTTGTGTTGCTACCATGTTGTTGTCATGTTGTGTTGCTACCATGTTGTTGTCATGTTGTGTTGCTACCATGTTGTGTTGCTACCATGTTGTTGTCATGTTGTGTTTCTACCATGTTGTGTTGCTACCATGTTGTTGTCATGTTGTGTTTCTACCATGTTGTGTTGCTACCTTGCTGTGTTGTTGTCTCAGGTCTCTCTTTATGTAGTGTTGTTGTCTCAGGTCTCTCTTTATGTAGTGTTGTTGTCTCAGGTCTCTCTTTATGTAGTGTTGTTGTCTCAGGTCTCTCTTTATGTAGTGTTGTTGTCTCAGGTCTCTCTTTATGTAGTGTTGTTGTCTCAGGTCTCTCTTTATGTAGTGTTGTTGTCTCAGGTCTCTCTTTATGTAGTGTTGTTGTCTCAGGTCTCTCTTTATGTAGTGTTGTTGTCTCAGGTCTCTCTTTATGTAGTGTTGTTGTCTCAGGTCTCTCTTTATGTAGTGTTGTTGTCTCAGGTCTCTCTTTATGTAGTGTTGTTGTCTCAGGTCTCTCTTTATGTAGTGTTGTTGTCTCTCTCCTAGTTAAATGTTTATTAAAGGTTCAGAGTAAATCTAACAGAGGTACCTGGTGCAGCGCCCCGGCAGGGATGAGGACAGAGTCCCCCAGGAACTGAACCACGGTCAGGCCCTGCACGTCATGCTCCTCCCACAGACGCTGGCGCAACTTCCTGCTCAGGTACCAGCCCGGCTCTCTGATTGGGTCGTGCTCCGCGGAAATCTCCGCCCCCTGCTCCTTAGCAACCTGCTGACAACACATGAAGAAGACACAGCTAAGATTAGACACAGAAACTACACAGGAGAGGCTGATGGGCTGATACTGCAGACGGACAGACGGACGGACGGACGGACAGACAGAGAGACAGAGAGCAGACCAGACAGAGACAGAGACAGAGAGCAGACAGACCAGACCACAGACAGAGACAGACAGAGAGCAGACAGACCAGACCACAGACAGAGACAGACAGAGAGCAGACAGACCAGACCACAGACAGAGACAGACAGAGAGCAGACAGACCAGACCACAGACAGACAGAGACAGACAGAGAGCAGACAGACCAGACCACAGACAGACAGAGACAGACAGAGAGCAGACAGACCAGACCACAGACAGACAGAGACAGACAGAGAGCAGACAGACCAGACCACAGACAGACAGAGACAGACAGAGAGCAGACAGACCAGACCACAGACAGACAGAGACAGACAGAGAGCAGACAGACCAGACCACAGACAGACAGAGACAGACAGAGAGCAGACAGACCAGACCACAGACAGACAGAGACAGACAGAGAGCAGACAGACCAGACCACAGACAGACAGAGACAGACAGACAGACAGACCAGACTACAGACAGACAGACAGACTACAGACAGACCAGACAGACAGACCAGACAGACAGACCAGACTACAGACAGACCAGACAGACCAGACTACAGACAGACAGACAGACAGACAGACAGACAGACAGACAGACAGACAGACAGACAGACAGACAGACAGACAGACAGACCAGACCACAGACAGACAGACAGACCAGACCACAGACAGACAGAGACAGACCACAGACAGACCAGACCACAGACAGAGACAGACAGACAGACAGACAGACAGACAGACAGACAGACAGACAGACAGACAGACAGACAGACAGACAGACAGACAGACAGACAGACAGACAGACAGACAGACAGACAGACAGACAGACAGACAGACAGACAGACAGACAGACCAGACCAGACAGACTACAGACAGACCAGACTACAGACAGACCAGACTACAGACAGACCAGACTACAGACAGACCAGACTACAGACAGACCAGACTACAGACAGACCAGACTACAGACAGACCAGACAGACCAGACAGACAGACAGACAGACAGACAGACCACAGACAGACCACAGACAGACCACAGACAGACAGACCAGACTACAGACAGAGAGCAGCAGATGTTATTCAGAGAAGGTGAAACCTGCGTCAGATTAAATATTAGATGTTTCTATATTCAACCCTGGGTGCTCTGTCATGAAACCTGATGAAGGACATCAGTAGAACAGACAGTAAACACCACAGGCTGGGAACTAAAGAGATGCCCTGATGCTATGCTGCAGGACAGGACCAGGACAGATTCAGGACATCAGTAGAACAGACAGTAAACACCACAGGCTGGGAACTAATGAGATGCCCTGATGCTATGCTGCAGGACAGGACCAGGACAGATTCAGGACAGGACCAGGTCAGATTCAGGACATCAGTAGAACAGACAGTCAACACCACAGGTAATAGCTGGGAACTAATGAGATGCCCTGATGCTATGCTGCAGGACAGGACCAGGACAGATTCAGGACATCAGTAGAACAGACAGTGAACACCACAGGTAATAGCTGGGAACTAAAGAGATGCCCTGATGCTATGCTGCAGGACAGGACCAGGTCAGATTCAGGACAGGACCAGGACAGGACCAGGTCAGATTCAGGACCAGGTCAGATTCAAGACAGGACCAGGTCAGATTCAGGACCGGACCAGGTCAGATTCAGGACCGGACCAGGTCAGATTCAGGTCAGGACCAGGTCAGATTCAGGACAGGACCAGGTCAGATTCAGGACCGGACCAGGTCAGATTCAGGACCGGACCAGGTCAGATTCAGGACCGGGTCAGATTCAGGACGGGACCGGGTCAGATTCAGGACGGGACCGGGTCAGATTCAGGACGGGACCGGGTCAGATTCAAGACAGGACCGGGTCAGATTCAGGACCGGACCAGGTCAGGACCAGGTCAGATTCAGGTCAGGACCAGGTCAGATTCAGGACAGGACCAGGTCAGATTCAGGTCAGGACCAGGTCAGATTCAGGTCAGGACCAGGTCAGATTCAGGTCAGGACCAGGTCAGATTCAGGTCAGGACCGGGTCAGATTCAGACAGGACCGGGTCAGATTCAGCACAGGACCGGGTCAGATTCAGGACAGGACCGGGTCAGATTCAAGACAGGACCGGGTCAGATTCAGGACAGGACCGGGTCAGATTCAGGACAGGACCGGGTCAGATTCAGGACAGGACCGGGTCAGATTCAGGACAGGACCGGGTCAGATCCAGGTCAGGACCAGGTCAGATCCAGGTCAGGACCAGGTCAGATTCAGACAGGACCAGGTCAGATTCAGGACAGGACCAGGTCAGATTCAGGACAGGACCAGGTCAGATTCAGGACAGGACCAGGTCAGATTCAGGACAGGACCAGGTCAGATTCACGACAGGACCAGGTCAGATTCAGACAGGACCAGGTCAGATTCAGGACAGGACCAGGTCAGATTCAGGACAGGACCAGGTCAGATTCAGGACCAGGTCAGATTCAGGACAGGACCAGGTCAGATTCAGGACAGGACCAGGTCAGATTCAGGACAGGACCAGGACAGGACCATGTCAGATTCAGGACAGGACCAGGTCAGATTCAGGACAGGACCAGGTCAGATTCAGGACAGGACCAGGTCAGATTCAGGACATCAGTGACGTTCCTCAGTAAACCAGACAGAGACAAGGCTGCAGGAGGATGAGAGCCCCACCTGGCCAGCCTCCATCCACAGAACAACCATAACACACAGATCAGTCAGGCTGGGCTGCTGTGTCCCATAGTAAAACTACTCCCTCTGAATGACTAATGGGTTTTATAAGGGCATCTAGAGAGGAGAGAGGAGGGGAGAGAGAGGGAGAGGAGGAGGTGAGAGAGAGGAGGAGGGGAGAGAGAGGAGGAGGGGAGAGAGAGGAGGAGGGGAGAGAGAGGAGGGGAGGAGAGAGAGGAGGGGAGGAGAGAGGAGGAGAGAGAGGAGGAGGGGAGAGAGAGGAGGAGAGGAGAGGAGGAGAGGAGAGAGGAGGAGGGGAGAGAGAGGAGGAGGAGAGAGGAGGAGGGTAGAGAGAGGAGGAGAGGAGAGAGGAGGAGGGGAGAGAGAGGAGAGGAGGAGAGGAGAGGAGGAGAGGAGAGAGAGGAGGGGAGAGAGGGGAGGAGGGGAGGAGGGGAAAGAGAGGAGGAGGGGAGAGAGGAGGAGGGGAGAGGAGAGAGAGGAGGAGAGGATAGAGGAGGAGGGTAGAGAGAGGAGGGGAGGAGAGGAGGAGAGGAGAGAGGAGGGGAGAGAGAGGAGGGGAGAGAGAGGAGGGGGAGAGAGAGGAGGGGAGGAGGGGAGGAGGGGAGGAGGGGAGGAGGGGAGAGAGAGGAGGAGGGGAGAGAGAGGAGGAGGGGAGAGAGAGGAGGAGAGGAGAGGAGGAGAGGAGGAGGGGAGAGAGAGGAGGAGAGGAGGAGGGGAAAGAGAGGAGGAGGGGAGAGAGAGGAGGGGAGAGAGAGGAGGAGAGGAGGAGGGGAGAGAGAGAGAACCAGAGAGAGAGAGAGAACCAGAGAGAGAGAGAGAACCAGAGAGAGAGAGAGAACCAGAGAGAGAGAGAGAGAACCAGAGACGTGATGCTTGTCATTCAGGCCAAAGAGTTCACACCAGAGAATCTTCATGTGCCTTTTACTGAGGAGTGGCTTCTGTCTGGCCACTCTACCATAAAGGCCTGATTGGTGGAGTGCTGCAGAGATGGTTGTCCTTCTGGAAGGTTCTCCCATCTCCACAGAGGAACTCTGGAGCTCTGTCAGAGTGACCATCAGGTTCTTGGTCACCTCCCTGACCAAGGCCTTTCTCCCCCGATTGCTCAGTTTGGTCGGGCGGCCAGCTCTAGGAAGAGTCTTGGTGGTTCTGAACTTCTTCCATTTAAGAATGATGGAGGCCACTATGTTCTTGGGGACCTTCAATGCTGCAGAAATGTTTTGGTTCCCTTCCCCAGATCTGTGCCTCGACACAATCCTGTCTCGGAGCTCTACGGACAATTCCTTCGACCTCATGGCTTGGTTTTTGTTCTGACATGCACTGTCAACTGTGGGACCTTTATATAGACAGGTGTGCCTTTCTAAATCATGTCCAATCAATTGAATTTACCACATGTGGACTCCGATCAAGTTGTAGAAACATCTCAAGGATGATCAATGGAAACAGGATGGACCTGAGCTTAATTTCGAGTCTCATAGCAAAGGGTCTGAATGTTATGTAGATGGGATAATTCTGTTTTTATTTTTGGTAGATTTGCTTTGTCATTGAGGGGTGTTGTGTGGACTGATGAGGAAAAGGATTAATTTGGCCTGTTTAGGAGTGGGACTGATGAGGAAAATGATTCCTTTGGTCTGTTTAGGAGTGGGACTGTGGGGAAAGGATTCCTTTGGTCTGTTTAGGAGTGGGACTGTGGGAAAAGGATTCCTTTGGTCTGTTTAGGAGTGGGACTGTGGGAAAAGGATTCCTTTGGTCTGTTTAGGAGTGGGACTGTGGGAAAAGGATTCCTTTGGTCTGTTTAGGAGTGGGACTGTGGGAAAAGGATTCCTTTGGTCTGTTTAGGAGTGGGACTGTGGGAAAAGTCAAGGGGTCTGAATACTTTCTGAATGCACTAAATGTATGTTTATTTATTTTCCCTTTTGAACTTTAGCTATTTGCACATACTGACAGAGGAGAGACAGGGGGAGAGATAGGAGAGATAGGAGAGAGAGGGAGAGAGAGATAGGAGAGAGAGAGAGAGATAGGAGAGAGAGAGAGAGATAGGAGGGAGAGAGATGGGAGAGAGAGATAGGAGAGAGATAGGAGAGAGAGATAGGAGAGATAGGAGAGAGAGGGAGAGAGAGAGAGAGAGATAGGAGAGAGAGAGAGAGATAGGAGGGAGAGAGAGATGGGAGAGAGAGATAGGAGAGAGAGGGAGAGAGAGATAGGAGAGAGATAGGAGAGAGAGGGAGAGAGAGAGAGAGGGAGAGATAGGAGAGAGGGGGAGAGAGGGAGAGAGGGAGAGAGGGGGAGAGAGGGAGAGAGATAGGAGAGAGAGGGAGAGCCAGACAGACAGAGAGCCAGACAGACAGAGAGCCAGACAGACAGAGAGCCAGACAGACAGACAGACAGAGAGCCAGACAGACAGACAGAGAGCCAGACAGACAGAGATTAAAGTGAAAATAACCTTGTGCAGAAACTCTTTAATTTTCTCCACATCTCTGCTAATGTAGATGTGCCACAACGCTCCAGGCGTCTCGCTGGAATCCTTCAACCTCTTCTTCACGCTGTCGTCCAAGTCTTCCTCCTCAAGCCTCTTCAACACTCCTGCAACACAAACACAGTGGGAGGTCAAATGTGCCACCACACATCTCAGAGTCAGCTGTATACTGACAACACAGCGAAGCAGGGCTCTCTGGCACCGCCATCAACATCCCTTTAAAGAGAGACCTTTAAAATGAATAGTGATGAGGAGAGAGACTGAGACTGTCTGTCTAATGAATAGTGATGAGGAGAGAGACTGTCTGTCTAATGAATAGTGATGAGGAGAGAGACTGAGACTGTCTGTCTGATGAATAGTGATGAGGAGAGAGACTGTCTGTCTAATGAATAGTGATGAGGAGAGAGACTGTCTGTCTAATGAACAGTGATGAGGAGAGAGACAGACTGTCTGTCTAATGAACAGTGATGATGAGAGAGACTGAGACTGTCTGTCTAATGAATAGTGATGAGGAGAGAGACTGAGTCTGTCTGTCTAATGAATAGTGATGAGGAGAGAGACTGTCTGTCTGTCTAATGAATAGTGATGAGGAGAGAGACTGTCTGTCTAATGAATAGTGATGAGGAGAGAGACAGACTGTCTGTCTAATGAATAGTGATGAGGAGAGAGACTGTCTGTCTAATGAATAGTGATGAGGAGAGAGACTGTCTGTCTGTCTAATGAATAGTGATGAGGAGAGAGACAGACTGTCTGTCTAATGAATAGTGATGAGGAGAGAGACTGTCTAATGAATAGTGATGAGGAGAGAGACTGTCTAATGAATAGTGATGAGGAGAGAGACAGACTGTCTGTCTAATGAACAGTGATGAGGAGAGAGACTGTCTGTCTAATGAACAGTGATGAGGAGAGAGACTGAGTCTGTCTGTCTAATGAACAGTGATGAGGAGAGAGACTGAGTCTGTCTGTCTAATGAATAGTGATGAGGAGAGAGACTGAGTCTGTCTGTCTAATGAATAGTGATGAGGAGAGAGACTGTCTGTCTAATGAATAGTGATGAGGAGAGAGACTGTCTGTCTAATGAATAGTGATGAGGAGAGAGACTGTCTGTCTGTCTAATGAATAGTGATGAGGAGAGAGACTGTCTGTCTAATGAATAGTGATGAGGAGACAGACTGTCTGTCTGTCTAATGAACAGTGATGAGGAGAGAGACTGAGACTGTCTGTCTAATGAACAGTGATGAGGAGAGAGACTGAGACTGTCTGTCTAATGAACAGTGATGAGGAGAGAGACTGTCTGTCTGTCTAATGAACAGTGATGAGGAGAGAGACTGAGACTGTCTGTCTAATGAACAGTGATGAGGAGAGAGACTGAGACTGTCTGTCTAATGAACAGTGATGAGGAGAGAGACTGTCTGTCTGTCTAATGAACAGTGATGAGGAGAGAGACTGTCTGTCTGTCTAATGAATAGTGATGAGGAGAGAGACTGTCTGTCTAATGAATAGTGATGAGGAGAGAGACTGTCCGTCTAATGAACAGTGATGAGGAGAGAGACTGTCTGTCTAATGAACAGTGATGAGGAGAGAGACAGACTGTCTGTCTAATGAACAGTGATGAGGAGAGAGACTGTCTAATGAACAGTGATGAGGAGAGAGACTGTCTGTCTAATGAATAGTGATGAGGAGAGAGACAGACTGTCTGTCTAATGAATAGTGATGAGGAGACACACTGAGTCTGTCTGTCTAATGAACAGTGATGAGGAGAGAGACTGTCTGTCTGTCTAATGAACAGTGATGATGAGAGAGACTGTCTGTCTGTCTAATGAACAGTGATGATGAGAGAGACTGTCTGTCTGTCTGATGAATAGTGATGAGGAGAGAGACAGACTGTCTGTCTAATGAACAGTGATGAGGAGAGAGACTGTCTGTCTAATGAATAGTGATGAGGAGAGAGACTGTCTGTCTGATGAATAGTGATGATGAGAGAGACTGTCTGTCTGTCTAATGAACAGTGATGAGGAGAGAGACTGAGACTGTCTGTCTAATGAATAGTGATGAGGAGAGAGACTGTCTGTCTAATGAATAGTGATGAGGAGAGAGACTGAGACTGTCTGTCTAATGAACAGTGATGAGGAGAGAGACTGTCTGTCTGTCTAATGAACAGTGATGATGAGAGAGACTGTCTGTCTGTCTGATGAATAGTGATGAGGAGAGAGACAGACTGTCTGTCTAATGAACAGTGATGAGGAGAGAGACTGTCTGTCTAATGAATAGTGATGAGGAGAGAGACTGTCTGTCTGTCTAATGAACAGTGATGAGGAGAGAGACTGTCTGTCTAATGAATAGTGATGAGGAGAGAGACTGTCTGTCTGTCTAATGAACAGTGATGAGGAGAGAGACTGTCTGTCTAATGAACAGTGATGAGGAGAGAGACAGACTGTCTGTCTAATGAATAGTGATGAGGAGAGAGACTGAGACTGTCTGTCTAATGAACAGTGATGAGGAGAGAGACTGTCTGTCTGTCTAATGAATAGTGATGAGGAGAGAGACTGTCTGTCTGTCTAATGAACAGTGATGAGGAGAGAGACTGTCTGTCTAATGAACAGTGATGAGGAGAGAGACAGACTGTCTGTCTAATGAATAGTGATGAGGAGAGAGACTGTCTGTCTAATGAATAGTGATGAGGAGAGAGACTGTCTGTCTAATGAATAGTGATGAGGAGAGAGACTGAGTCTGTCTGTCTAATGAATAGTGATGAGGAGAGAGACTGTCTGTCTAATGAATAGTGATGAGGAGAGAGACTGAGGGTTCAGGGTTGTTTATCTATTGACTATACAGAGCACAGCCCAGGGTCCAGGGTTGGTTATCTATTGACTATATAGAGCACAGTCCAGGGTCCAGGGTTGGTTATCTATTGACTATACAGAGCACAGCCCAGGGTTGGTTATCTATTGACTATACAGAGCACAGCCCAGGGTTGGTTATCTATTGACTATACAGAGCACAGCCCAGGGTTGGTTATCTATTGACTATACAGAGCACAGCCCAGGGTTGGTTATCTATTGACTATACAGAGCACAGCCCAGGGTTGGTTATCTATTGACTATACAGAGCACAGCCCAGGGTTGGTTATCTATTGACTATACAGAGCACAGCCCAGGGTTGGTTATCTATTGACTATATAGAGCACAGCCCAGGGTTGGTTATCTATTGACTATATAGAGCACAGCCCAGGGTTGGTTATCTATTGACTATATAGAGCACAGCCCAGGGTTGGTTATCTATTGACTATATAGAGCACAGCCCAGGGTTGGTTATCTATTGACTATACAGAGCACAGCCCAGGGTTGGTTATCTATTGACTATACAGAGCACAGCCCAGGGTTGGTTATCTATTGACTATATAGAGCACAGCCCAGGGTCCAGGGTTGGTTAGTTTCTTACCCGTCTTGGACAGGACTCCGTTCCCCTTGGCCACTCCTACGTACACCAGGACAGAGACGATGTCAGAGACCTCCATGTGGAGGTTAGCTGTCCCGAAGTCCTGCTCCTGAGACGCTGCCACTCCTACAGGGAGAGAGGAGAAAGCTTCAGCATGTCGTTGAAGGATAGTAAAGGCTTCCGGAGATAATCTGAGCTCTATTAGTAGACGTGGAAATCAAGACTAAACTAGATGTCTTTGCTTTTCATTTTAAACTCCAGTGTTCATGTTCCATTTCTGCTTCGTTATGTTTCAATGAAACACATATTGATGGTAAAGCATTGACAGTGACCTGAGGCCTGTTCAGTGACCTGAGGCCTGTTCAGTGACCTGAGGCCTGTTCAGTGACCTGAGGCCTGTTCAGTGACCTGAGGCCTGTTCAGACAGTGACCTGAGGCCCGTTCAGTGACCTGAGGCCTGTTCAGACACTGACCTGAGGCCTGTTCAGTGACCTGAGGCCTGTTCAGACAGTGACCTGAGGCCTGTTCAGTGACCTGAGGCCCGTTCATTGACAGTGACCTGAGGCCTGTTCAGTGACCTGAGGCCTGTTCAGTGACCTGAGGCCTGTTCAGACACTGACCTGAGGCCTGTTCAGTGACCTGAGGCCTGTTCAGACAGTGACCTGAGGCCTGTTCAGTGACCTGAGGCCTGTTCAGTGACCTGAGGCCCGTTCAGTGACCTGAGGCCCGTTCAGACAGTGACCTGAGGCCCGTTCAGTGACCTGAGGCCCGTTCAGTGACCTGAGGCCTGTTCAGTGACCTGAGGCCTGTTCAGTGACCTGAGGCCCGTTCAGACAGTGACCTGAGGCCCGTTCAGACAGTGACCTGAGGCCCGTTCAGTGACCTGAGGCCTGTTCAGTGACCTGAGGCCCGTTCAGTGACAGTGACCTGAGGCCTGTTCAGTGACCTGAGGCCCGTTCAGACAGTGACCTGAGGCCTGTTCAGACACCTGAGGCCCGTTCAGACAGTGACCTGAGGCCTGTTCAGTGACCTGAGGCCCGTTCAGACAGTGACCTGAGGCCTGTTCAGTGACATGAGGCCCGTTCATTGACAGTGACCTGAGGCCCGTTCATTGACAGTGACCTGAGGCCCGTTCATTGACAGTGACCTGAGGCCTGTTCAGTGACCTGAGGCCCGTTCATTGACAGTGACCTGAGGCCTGTTCAGTGACCTGAGGCCTGTTCAGTGACCTGAGGCCTGTTCAGTGACCTGAGGCCCGTTCAGACAGTGACCTGAGGCCTGTTCAGTGACCTGAGGCCCGTTCAGTGACCTGAGGCCCGTTCAGTGACAGTGACCTGAGGCCCGTTCAGTGACAGTGACCTGAGGCCCGTTCAGACAGTGACCTGAGGCCTGTTCAGTGACCTGAGGCCTGTTCAGTGACCTGAGGCCTGTTCAGTGACCTGAGGCCTGTTCAGTGACCTGAGGCCTGTTCAGTGACCTGAGGCCTGTTCAGTGACCTGAGGCCCGTTCAGTGACCTGAGGCCCGTTCATTGAGGCCTGGTGGATGTTAAATTAATGCTCGTACCATAAGCACAGCAGAGGCGGGGTCCGAGGTCTGGGCGTACGAAGAAGCTGGGTAGATGAGAGGCCAGGTTCAGGTTCCCTTCAGGGTCACAATACTCAGGCAGTGGTAGATTCCTCATCAGGTCATCATACCTATACACACACACACACACACACACACACACACACACAACACACACACACACACACACACACACACACACACACACACACACACAGAGAGACAGAGAGAGACAGAGAGAGACAGTGTTATATAGCTGGATCTACTAGACAGTGTATTATATAGCTGGATCTACTGGATCTACTGGACAGTGTTATATAGCTGGATCTACTGGACAGTGTTATATAGCTGGATCTACTGGACAGTGTTATATAGCTGGATCTACTAGACAGTGTTATATAGCTGGATCTACTAGACAGTGTTATATAGCTGGATCTACTAGACAGTGTTATATAGCTGGATCTACTAGACAGTGTTATATAGCTGGATCTACTAGACAGTGTTATATAGCTGGATCTACTGGACAGTGTTATATAGCTGGATCTACTAGACAGTGTTATATAGCTGGATCTACTAGACAGTGTCGTGTCTTTGGCTATGCCGGATTAAGTGATATGACATGCTAACTTATAAAATTATTTCTCTGTAATTAATATTACCTGATTAAGCTAATCATGTAAATGTAATTAACTAGAAAGTCGGGGCACCACAGAAGAACGTTTATAGAGCTGTTATCTTCTGAATAAACTCTTCAAATACTTAGTAATATTTTACATCGATAGCAGTCAATATTAACCCGTATATTATTTTCAGTCTCATCATGAAAGTTGTAAATTCTTGGTTATCTGCACGAACCCAGTCTTTACTAAAATCATCCATACATCAATTGTCTTAAAATCATTTATTTACTACACTAAGTAATTAACAGAAAACATACAAACAGTAATTATCGTCACACAGGATTGGTATAGTAATGTGCCCTACTGGCTAACAAGCATGGCTGGTCTGTTAGACAATGGGTCATAAAACGGTAAGCTGAGAAGTTACACAGAGTTCATTAATATTAACAATTGACAATTGAAGGCTCACTCATTCGGGAACAATTGCAATCAATATATATTTACGCTCATGCGTCGTCGGGATTCTTGTTGGAGAGTTTTGTTCTGATGGAGAGTTTGTCAGCGTTCTCTCTCTCTCTCTCTCTCGGTTAGAATGGATCTTTTAGAGCGACATTCATTAATGTCGTCATAGAATGGATGTGGTTGGTCTTCGCGTTCGATGATATAATTTACTTAGCTGCAGACTAATAATTAATATCAAAGACTTGTTCTTATTCTGTCGATATCGATAGTCTAAAAGTTAACCACGTGGTATGGTTCACTTTCAGTAGAGTACTTGGCTGGTCAAACCTATGGGCCAAACTCACAATGGAGTGGAGGCCTGGTCTGAAGAAATGTAAATCAGGGGGTGTTTTATAGTGCCCATAGAACAGGCTTGTCAAATGACGCCTGGTCCTGTATGTGTCCCTGGGGGCGTGCCTATGACTGAGTTCGACTTGGTTACAGGAATACAATTCTATCACATTAACATCAGTACATAGCATCTCAATGTATTACAAATAGCTTTATCCTTATTAATACATTTTATACAACCATTATGATACCAGTCGCATCGCTGAGGCTATCATGTAGACCGTTTTAGGGTAATATGGCTATATTGTCTCTTCTGAGTATCACAAAATGGTACCAAGCGGACCAGTTCGTAGCTGGATTCTTCACCAATCTTCCATATCCTCTCCAGAACACACATGTCGCTCGGTTCTCCAATTCTATGACTTGGAAGAATTTCCTTTGTCTCTCTATGAAACATGTTGTAGTAGATTCTCCTCTTGGAATTTTTACAACCCTGGGTTGGGGGGAAGGTAGGTTGGGTGATGGTACAAAGGGGAGGGGGTCAACTGTCCTTCCTGTACCCAAAGAGGCCAACGTCATGACAACAGTTTATATAGCTGGATCTACTAGACAGTGTTATATAGCTGGATCTACTAGACAGTGTTATATAGCTGGATCTACTGGACAGTGTTATATAGCTGGATCTACTAGACAGTGTTATATAGCTGGATCTACTAGACAGTGTTATATAGCTGGATCTACTGGACAGTGTTATATAGCTGGATCTACTAAACAGTGTTATATAGCTGGATCTACTAGACAGTGTTATATAGCTGGATCTACTGGACAGTGTTATATAGCTGGATCTACTAGACAGTGTTATATAGCTGGATCTACTGGACAGTGTTATATAGCTGGATCTACTAGACAGTGTTATATAGCTGGATCTACTAGACAGTGTTATATAGCTGGATCTACTAGACAGTGTTATATAGCTGGATCTACTAGACAGTGTTATATAGCTGGATCTACTGGACAGTGTTATATAGCTGGATCTACTTGACAGTGTTATATAGCTGGATCTACTAGACAGTGTTATATAGCTGGATCTACTGGACAGTGTTATATAGCTGGATCTACTAAACAGTGTTATATAGCTGGATCTACTAGACAGTGTTATATAGCTGGATCTACTGGACAGTGTTATATAGCTGGATCTACTAGACAGTGTTATATAGCTGAATCTACTGGACAGTGTTATATAGCTGGATCTACTAGACAGTGTTATATAGCTGGATCTACTAGACAGTGTTATATAGCTGGATCTACTAGACAGTGTTATATAGCTGGATCTACTAGACAGTGTTATATAGCTGGATCTACTGGACAGTGTTATATAGCTGGATCTACTAGACAGTGTTATATAGCTGGATCTACTAGACAGTGTTATATAGCTGGATCTACTGGACAGTGTTATATAGCTGGATCTACTGGACAGTGTTATATAGCTGGATCTATTGGACCTACTAGACAGTGTTATATAGCTGGATCTACTAGACAGTGTTTTATAGCTGGATCTACTAGACAGTGTTATATAGCTGGATCTATTGGACCTACTAGACAGTGTTATATAGCTGGATCTACTAGACAGTGTTTTATAGCTGGATCTACTAGACAGTGTTATATAGCTGGATCTATTGGACCTACTAGACAGTGTTATATAGCTGGATCTACTAGACAGTGTTATATAGCTGGATCTATTGGACCTACTAGACAGTGTTATATAGCTGGATCTACTAGACAGTGTTATATAGCTGGATCTACTAGACAGTGTTATATAGCTGGATCTACTGGACAGTGTTATATAGCTGGATCTACTAGACTGTTATATAGCTGGATCTACTGGACAGTGTTATATAGCTGGATCTATTGGACCTACTAGACAGTGTTATATAGCTGGATCTACTAGACAGTGTTATATAGCTGGATCTACTAGACAGTGTTATATAGCTGGATCTACTAGACAGTGTTATATAGCTGGATCTACTAGACAGTGTTATATAGCTGGACCTACTAGACAGTGTTATATAGCTGGATCTACTAGACAGTGTTATATAGCTGGATCTACTAGACAGTGTTATATAGCTGGATCTACTAGACAGTGTTATATAGCTGGATCTACTGCCCAGACAAACCAGTAGACTGTGGAGAATCCCCATGACTATAACTGTATGCTTGGCTATGATGAGTTGGCCTTGACCTACCTGGAAGGCATGAGGGCCATGAACTCCTCTCCTGATGGCCAGTCCTTCAGCCGGTACACCACAGTGTCTCCGTCTTTAGACTTGGGTCTCTCTGAGAGTGGGGGAGGGAACAAAGGGGGCAACACAGGAGACTTTAGTAAGAGTATAGATAGGGAAAGACGTTTTCCTGTAAACATTGACATACCGTAATTTCCGGACTATTGAGCGCACCTGAATATAAGCCGCACCCACTGAAGTTAAAAAATATATATTATTTTGAACATAAATAAGCCGCACATGTCTATAAGCCGCAGGTGCCTACCGGTACATTGAAACAAATTAACTTTACACAGGCTTTAACGAAACACGGCTTGTAACAAAAATAAATAGGCTTTAACGAAACACGGCTTGTAACAAAAATAAAAAATAGCAGTAAACAGTAGCCTACCAAGAAAGTCATTGGTCACTATCTTCCTCCTCCTGTGCAGTGAAACCACTGAAGCCATCTCCTTTCCAAAAAAAATTTAAAGCGGGAAAAATCCATATATTAGCCGCGTCATTGTTTCAGCCGCGAGGTTCAAAGCGTGGGAAAAAAGTCGCGGCTTATAGTCCGGAATTTACGGTAATCAATACTTTGGTATTATTACTAATATTGTATATTATATATATATATAATATATAATAATATACACGACATGAACATACACTGCTTTCTTCAGGAAAATGTGAAGTCCAAGATGGACAAAGGGGGTGTTGTTGGGGCTGTGTTTTCTGGACCTAAGGAAGGCTTTTGATACTGTTAACCATTAGGTTCTCATCACAAAATTGTCCAAGTTCAACTTTTTCCCCCCCGATGCCTTGAGATGGATGAAATCATACCTTGGAAGGCAGAACTCAGTGTGTCAGAGTGAGCAATGAGCTGTCGCCCACTCTTAGCTATGATGTGGGCGTCATCCCCACAGCATGATGCTGCCACCACCATGCTTCACCGTAGGGATGGTGCCATGTTTTCTCCAGACGTGACCCTTGGCATTCAGGCCAAGGATTTCAATCTTGGTTTCATCAGACCAGAGAATCTTGTTTCTCATGGTCTGAGAGTCTTTACGTGGCTTTTGGTAAACTCCAAGCGGGCTGTCATGTGCCTTTTACTGAGGAGTGGCTTCCGTCTGGCCACTTTACCATAAAGGCCTGTTTGGTGAAGTGCTGCAGAGATGGTTGTCCTTCTGGAAGGTTCTCCCATCTCCACAGAGGAACTATGGAGCTCTGTCAGAGTGACCATCAGGTTCTTGGTCAACTCCCTGACCAAGGCCATTATCCCCTGATTGCTCAGTTTGGCCGGGCGGCCAGCTCTAGGAAGAGTCTTGGTGGTTCCAAACTTCTTCTATTTAAGAATGATGGAGGCCACTGTGTTCTTAGGGACCTTCAAAACGGCATAATTATTTTGGTACCCTTCCCCAGATCTGTGCCTCGACACAATCCCGTCTCTGAGCTCTACAGACAATTCCTTCGACCTCATGGCTTGGTTTTTGCTCAGACATGCACTGTCAACTGTGGGACCTTATGTAGACAGGTGTGCCTTTCCAAATCATGTCCAATTAATTGAATTTACCACATGTGGACTGTGGTAAAAACATCAAGGATGATCACTGGAAACAGGATGCACCTGAGCTCAACTTCAGGTCACATAGCAAAGGGTCTGAATACTTATGTAAATAAGGTATTTATTTTTTATAAATTAGCAACATTTTCTAAAAACCTGTTATCACTTTGTCATTATTGGGTATTGTGTATAGATTGATGAGGATTTTCTTTAATCCAGTTTAGAATAAGTTTGTAACAAAATGTGTAAATGCACTGTGTATCCAGAATGGTCCACTACCCAGAGGACATCAGGCCAACTTGACAACAGCGGGAAGCATTGGAGTCAACATGGGCCAGCATCCCTGTGGAACGCTTTCAACACCTTGTGGAGTCCATGTCCCGATGAATTGAGGCTGTTCTGAGGGCAAAAAGGGGGTTCCTAATGTTTGGTATACTCAGGGTATACACTTAGTGTCTGGTATACTCAGGGTATACACTTAGTGTCTGGTATACTCAGGGTATACACTTAGTGTCTGGTATACTCAGGGTATACACTTAGTGTCTGGTATACTCAGGGTATACACTTAGTGTCTGGTATACTCAGGGTATACACTTAGTGTCTGGTATACTCAGGGTATACACTTAGTGTCTGGTATACTCAGGGTATACACTTAGTGTCTGGTATACTCAGGGTATACACTTAGTGTCTGGTATACTCAGGGTATACACTTAGTGTCTGGTATACTCAGGGTATACACTTAGTGTCTGGTATACTCAGGGTATACACTTAGTGTCTGGTATACTCAGGGTATCCACTTAGTGTCTGGTATACTCAGGGTATCCACTTAGTGTCTGGTATACTCAGGGTATCCACTTAGTGTCTGGTATACTCAGGTATAAATGATGAAGACTACTCACTGGTGAGGATCAATAACCTGATAAATGATGAAGACTACTCACTGGTGAGGATCAATAACCAGATAAATGATGAAGACTACTCACTGGTGAGGATCAATAACCTGATAAATGATGAAGACTACTCACTGGTGAGGTCTTCGAAGCCGTCCCAGAACTCGTTGATTCCAGCGTTAGAGACAAGTCCATCTTTACAGTTCAGCAGGTCTCCCTGATGGTCAGCAAACTCCTGGTTGAAGCTGTCTGCCTTCCACAGAGCTGCATTCAGAGGCTTATGGAGCCCCGTCACCAGGACAGGCTGGAGAAGACAAGACATTAGTTGTGTGAAGATTTCAACGTTATAACAACATCAGGATTACATTTTTTACAAAATTAGAAAAAAAGAAGAAACCCGCAGACCGCTTTTGCAAGTATCACTGCTCTTTAATAAGCTTTACGTGTCGGCCTCACAGCCTTCGTCTCCACCACCGCCGCTCCCTACAGCCCAGTGGTCCCCACCGCCGCTCCGTACAGCCCGGCGGTCTCCACCGCCGCTCCGTACAGCCCGGTGGTCCCCACCGCCGCTCCATACAGCCCGGTGGTCTCCACCGCCGATCCATACAGCCCGGCGGTCTCCACCGCCGATCCATACAGCCCGGTGGTCTCCACTGCCGCTCTCCATACAGCCCGGTGGTCTCCACCGCCGATCCATACAGCCCGGCGGTCTCCACCGCCGCTCCACACAGCCCGGCGGTCTCCACCGCCGCTCCATACAGCCCGGTGGTCCCCACTGCTGCTCCGTACAGCCCGGTGGTCTCCACCGCCGCTCTCTCTACAGCCCGGTGGTCTCCACCGCCGCTCCATACAGCCCGGTGGTCTCCACCACCGCTCCATACAGCCCGGTGGTCCCCACCGCCGCTCCATACAGTCCGGCGGTCTCCACCGCCGCTCTCCCTACAGCCCGGTGGTCTCCACCGCCGCTCCATACAGCCCGGTGGTCCCCACCGCCGCTCCATACAGTCCGGCGGTCTCCACCGCCGCTCTCCACACAGCCCGGTGGTCTCCACCGCCGCTCCATACAGCCCGGCGGTCTCCACCGCCGCTCCATACAGCCCGGCGGTCTCCACCGCCGCTCCATACAGCCCGGCGGTCTCCACCGCCGCTCTCCATACAGCCCGGCGGTCTCCACCGCCGCTCCATACAGCCCGGCGGTCTCCACCGCCGCTCCATACAGCCCGGCGGTCTCCACCGCCGCTCTCCATACAGCCCGGCGGTCTCCACCGCCGCTCCATACAGCCCGGTGGTCTCCACCGCCGCTCCATACAGCCCGGCGGTCTCCACACAGCCCGGTGGTCTCCACCGCCGCTCCATACAGCCCGGTGGTCTCCACCGCCGCTCTCCATACAGCCCGGTGGTCCCCACCGCCGCTCCATACAGCCCGGCGGTCTCCACCGCCGCTCTCCATACAGCCCGGCGGTCTCCACACAGCCCGGTGGTCTCCACCGCCGCTCCATACAGCCCGGCGGTCTCCACCGCCGCTCTCCATACAGCCCGGCGGTCTCCACACAGCCCGGTGGTCTCCACCGCCGCTCCATACAACCCGGCGGTCTCCACACAGCCCGGTGGTCTCCACCACCGCCGTTCCATACAGCCCGGCGGTCTCCACCGCCTCTCTCTACAGCCCGGTGGTCTCCACCGCCGCTCCATACAGCCCGGTGGTCTCCACCGCCGCTCCATACAGCCCGGTGGTCTCCACCGCCGCTCCATACAGCCCGGTGGTCTCCACCGCCGCTCCATACAGCCCGGCGGTCTCCACCGCCGCTCCATACAGCCCGGCGGTCTCCACCGCCGCTCCATACAGCCCGGCGGTCTCCACCGCCGCTCTCCATACAGCCCGGTGGTCTCCACCGCCGCTCCATACAGCCCGGTGGTCCCCACCGCCGCTCCATACAGCCCGGCGGTCTCCACACAGCCCGGTGGTCTCCACCGCCGCTCCATACAGCCCGGCGGTCTCCACACAGCCCGGTGGTCCCCACCGCCGCTCCATACAGCCCGGCGGTCTCCACACAGCCCGGTGGTCTCCACCGCCGCTCCATACAGCCCGGTGGTCTCCACCGCCGCTCTCCATACAGCCCGGTCAGAGACAAAGCAACAGTGAATATTGCACACAGTAGGACCCACATATTCAGCATGCACTGCATCTCCACCAACTAAAAGCACTGGAGATGAAGCTAGTGAGTGAGGAAACATCTGAAGGAGGAAGTAGAGACTGACTGACCTGTCCCTGTCTCCAACACTCTCTGAACAGCTTCCAGTTGCCAGGGTGGCGATGGTCTTTCAGCCAGAGCAGTCTGCGTTCGTACAACCAGCAGTGGGGGATGTCTGCATGGAGCAGCAGGGTCTTCTCTAGTTGAGGCTTGGCTACAGGAAGCTCTCCTGTCCCAGTCCCAGGGTTAGGACCAGGACCAGGGTTTGGACCAGGACCAGTCCCAGGGTTAGGACTAGGACCAGTCCCAGGGTTAGGACCAGGACCAGGGTTAGGACCAGGACCAGTCCCAGGCTTAGGACCAGGACCAGTCCCAGGGTTTGGACCAGGACCAGTCCCAGGGTTAGGACCAGGACCAGGGTTTGGACCTGTCCCAGCCCCAGGGTTTGGACCTGCCCCAGCCCCAGGGTTTGGACCTGCCCCAGCCCCAGGGTTTGGACCTGCCCCAGGGTTTGGACCTGTCCCAGTCCCAGGGTTTGGACCTGTCCCAGCCCCAGGGTTTGGACCTGTCCCAGCCCCAGGGTTTGGACCTGTCCCAGTCCCAGGGTTTGGACCTGTCCCAGGGTTTGGACCTGTCCCAGTCCCAGGGTTTGGACCTGTCCCAGGCTGCTTCTTCCTCTCGATCCTCTCTGTCTTCACCTCCCTGTCCTCTGTAGTGGTGGTGGTGGTGGCCTCCAGCTTCAGACTCAGCTTGGCTCCTCGGCTGGCAGGGATTTTGTTCTCGACCACGGACGCTATGATGTCATCCAGGAGGTTGGGCATGCTGCGGCCACTCTTCCCCATCTGGAGAGAGGAGATATACTGCATCAGAACACACCAATCAGTCTGGAGAAATAAATCAGCGTTATTCCCTCCATACAGCAAGATAACGTTGGCTAGGTGTGTGTCTCTCTGTCCCAGCCACGTACCTGTGCTGCGGTGGAGTATACAGGAGCGAAGGCGATGCCAGCATCAGTAGAGCCCAGACGGAGTTTACCAGCGGTGGTAGTTAGGAGGTCTCTCAGAGTCGAGCCCTGTTCTGTGATGTTAGACACCAGGCTAGATGCTTTACAGTGGAGAGACTCCAGGCTACTGACCTTGTCCTCCTTGCCCACCTTACCCAGAGGAGACTCCTTGTTTTCTACACCAGAGACAAGATACATCAGTTATAAAACATCATCATCATCATCACACAGCAGTAACAACTAACCTCTCTGGAGATATCTGGCATTTATCATCAACATGTTACACACTTTACCTGTCACAAGATAATACATTATCACAATAATGACAGAAATATGTATGAATCCACAACACAGCAACACACCAGTTACAACACACTTCAACTACCAAAGACCGCTGTCCAAACAGGATATAAAACGATACAAAACAAATGATCCACCATATACATATCATCTCTGACAATGACAAGATGTTAAACATGACAGTTTCTAGGCAGGTTGGCTAGAGCGAATGGGATGGATTAACATGTGGCTGCAGTCATACTGAGCCCTAAACAGGAGGGTTGGAATAGTGCTGTACAGTTGTGGCCAAAAGTTTTGAGAATGACACAAATATACATTTTCACAAAGTCTGCTGCCTCAGTTTGCATGATGGCAATTTGCATATACTACAGAATGTTATGAAGAGTGATCAGATGAATTGCAATTAATTGCAAAGTCCCTCTTTGCCATGCAAATGAACTGAATCCCCCCAAAAAACATTTCCACTGCATTTCAGCCCTGCCACAAAAGTACCAGCTGACATCATGTCAGTGATTCTCTCGTTAACACAGGTGTGAGTGTTGACGAGGACAAGGCTGGAGAGCACTCTGTCATGCTGATTGAGTTCGAATAACACACTGGAAGCTTCAAAAGGAGGGTGGTGCTTGGAATCATTGTTCTTCCTCTGTCAACCATGGTTACCTGCAAGGAAACACGTGCCGTCATCATTGGTTTGCACAAAAAGGGCTTCACAGGCAAGGATATTGCTGCCAGTAAGATTGCACCTAAATCAACCATTTACCGGATCATCAAGAACTTCAAGGAGAGCGCTTCAATTGTTGTGAAGAAGGCTTCAGGGCGCCCAAGAAAGTCCAGCAAGCGCCTGGACGTCTCCTAAAGTTGATTCAGCTGCGGGATCGGGGCACCACCAGTACAGAGCTTGCTCAGGAATGGCAGCAGGCAGGTGTGAGTGCATCTGCACACACAGTGAGGCAAAGACATTTGGAGGATGGCCTGGTGTCAAGAAGGGCAGCAAAGAAGCTACTTCTCTCCAGGAAAAACATCAGGGACAGACTGATATTCTGCAAAAGGTACAGGGATTGGACTGCTGAGGACTGGGGTAAAGTCATTTTCTCTGATGAATCCCCTTTCCGATTGTTTGGGGAATCCGGAAAAAAGCTTGTCCGGAAAAGACAAGGTGAGCGCTACCATCAGTCCTGTGTCATACCAACAGTAAAGCATCCTGAGACCATTCATGTGTGGGGTTGCTTCTCAGCCAAGGGAGTGGGCTCACTCACAATTTTGCCTAAGAACACAGCCATGAATAAAGAATGGTACCAACACATCCTCCGAGAGCAACTTCTCCCAACCATCCAGGAACAGTTTGGTGACGAACAATGCCTTTTCCAGCATGATGGAGCACCTTGCCATGAGGCAAAAGTGATAACTAAGTGGCTCGGGGAACAAAACATCGATATTTTGGGTCCATGGCCAGGAAATTCCCCAGACCTTAATCCCATTGAGAACTTGTGGTCAATCCTCAAGAGGCGGGTGGACAAACAAAGACCCACAAATTCTGACAAACTCCAAGCATTGATTATGCAAGAATGTGCTGCCATCAGCCAGGATGTGGCCCAGAAGTTAATTGACAGCGTGCCAGGGCGGATTGCAGAGGTCTTGAAAAAGAAGGTTCAACACTGCAAATATTGACTCTTTGCATCAACTTCCTGTAATTGTCAATAAAAGCCTTTGACACTTATGAAATGCTTGTAATTATACTTCAGTATTCCATAGTAACATCTGACAAAAATATCTAAAGACACTGAAGCAGCAAACTTTGTGGAAAATAATATTTGTGTCATTCTCAAAACTTTTGGCCATGACTGTATAACTACAGTCATACTGAGCCCTAAACAGGAGGGTTGGAACGCTGCTGTATAACTACAGTCATACTGAGCCCTAAACAGGAGGATTGGAACGCTGCTGTATAACTACAGTCATACTGAGCCCTAAACAGGAGGGTTGGAATACTGCTGTATAACTACAGTCATACTGAGCCATAAACAGGAGGGTTGGAACGCTGCTGTATAACTACAGTCATACTGAGCCCTAAACAGGAGGGTTGGAACGCTGCTGTATAACTACAGTCATACTGAGCCCTAAACAGGAGGGTTGGAACGCTGCTGTATAACTACAGTCATACTGAGCCCTAAACAGGAGGGTTGGAACGCTGCTGTATAACTACAGTCATACTGAGCCCTAAACAGGAGGGTTGGAACGCTGCTGTATAACTACAGTCATACTGAGCCCTAAACAGGAGGGTTGGAATACTGCTGTATAACTACAGTCATACTGAGCCATAAACAGGAGGGTTGGAACGCTGCTGTATAACTACAGTCATACTGAGCCCTAAACAGGAGGGTTGGAATACTGAGCCCTAAACAGGAGGGTTGGAATGCTGCTGTATAACTACAGTCATACTGAGCCCTAAACAGGAGGGTTGGAACGCTGCTGTATAACTACAGTCATACTGAGCCCTAAACAGGAGGGTTGGAACGCTGCTGTATAACTACAGTCATACTGAGCCCTAAACAGGAGGGTTGGAATACTGCTGTATAACTACAGTCATACTGAGCCCTAAACAGGAGGGTTGGAATACTGAGCCCTAAACAAGAGGGTTGGAATACTGAGCCCTAAACAGGAGGGTTGGAATACTGAGCCCTAAACAGAAGGGTTGGAACAAACTAGACACTTAGAGGAACGTTGTCAGCGGTCCGGGCTAACAGTCAGACGGACCAGCAGACAGGGTTCAGCGTGTGTTCACTAGCGTGATGTACCTTTCTTTTCGTCCCGTGATTTCTGTTCAGCCAGGTCAGCCAGGAAGTGGAGAGGACTCTGGGACTCCGGGGGAGTCCGTTTGGAGTCCGAGGAGATGTCTGAGGCAGGGCTGGATCCTCCGTTCGTCTCAGCTTTACTCTGAATGGGGTTCAGCTGTCCAGGCTCTGTCTTCACGTTACATAGAGAGACCTTGTTGCTGTGGTTTAACACGTTCTGGAGAACCTGACCAGGACAGACAGGTGGAGACGCAGGTCAACAACAACACGTCAACAACAACACGTCAACAACAACGCAGGTCAACAACAACACGTCAACAACAACACGTTCTGGAGAACCTGACCAGGAGACACAGGTGGAGACGCAGGTCAACAACAACACAGGTCAACAACAACACGTGAACAACAACACGTTCTGGAGAACCTGACCAGGAGACACAGGTGAAGACGCAGGTCAACAACAACACGTCAACAACAACATGTCACAGACACACTGTTCAACTGACTACACAGGTCAACAACAACACGTCACAGACTACACAGGTCAACAACAACACGTCAACAACAACACGTCACAGACTACACAGGTCAACAACAACACGTCAACACGTCAACAACAACACGTCACAGACACACTGTTCAACTGACTACACAGGTCAACAACAACACGTCAACAACAACACGTCACAGACTACACAGGTCAACAACAACACGTCAACAACAACACAATTCAACAACACGTCAACAACAACGTCACAGACACACTGTTCAAAATCAAGTCTGGAAGGAAAGGGAGAGCTCTAACTAGTCTACATTACTGAGCTAACAGACAGAGCTCTAACTAGTCTACATTACTGAGCTAACAGAGCTCTAACTAGTCTACATTACTGAGCTAACAGACAGAGCTCTAACTAGTCTACATTACTGAGCTAACAGACAGAGCTCTAACTAGTCTACATTACTGAGCTAACAGACAGAGCTCTAACTAGTCTACATTACTGAGCTAACAGACAGAGCTCTAACTAGTCTACATTACTGAGCTAACAGACAGAGCTCTAACTAGTCTACATTACTGAGCTAACAGACAGAGCTCTAACTAGTCTATATTACTGAGCTAACAGACAGAGCTCTAACTAGTCTATATTACTGAGCTAACAGACAGAGCTCTAACTAGTCTACATTACGGAGCTGACAGACAGAGCTCTAACTAGTCTACATTACTGAGCTAACAGACAGAGCTCTAACTAGTATATATTACTGAGCTAACAGACAGAGCTCTAACTAGTCTACATTACTGAGCTAACAGACAGAGCTCTAACTAGTCTACATTACTGAGCTAACAGACAGAGCTCTAACTAGTCTATATTACTGAGCTAACAGACAGAACTCTAACTAGTCTATATTACTGAGCTAACAGAGCTCTAACTAGTCTACATTACTGAGCTAACAGACAGAGCTCTAACTAGTCTACATTACTGAGCTAACAGACAGAGCTCTAACTAGTCTACATTACTGAGCTAACAGACAGCTCAGTAATATAGACTAGTTAGAGCTCTGTCTGTTAGCTCAGTAATGTAGACTAGTTAGAGCTCTAACAGACAGAGCTCTAACTAGTCTACATTACTGAGCTAACAGACAGAGCTCTAACTAGTCTACATTACTGAGCAAACAGACAGAGCTCTAACTAGTCTATATTACTGAGCTAACAGACAGAGCTCTAACTAGTCTACATTACTGAGCTAACAGACAGAGCTCTAACTAGTCCACATTACTGAGCTAACAGACAGAGCTCTAACTAGTCTATATTACTGAGCTAACAGACAGAGCTCTAACTAGTCTACATTACTGAGCTAACAGACAGAGCTCTAACTAGTCTACATTACTGAGCTAACAGAGCTCTAACTAGTCTACATTACTGAGCTAACAGACAGAGCTCTAACTAGTCTACATTACTGAGCTAACAGACAGAGCTCTAACTAGTCTACATTACTGAGCTAACAGACAGAGCTCTAACTAGTCTACATTACTGAGCTAACAGACAGAGCTCTAACTAGTCTACATTACTGAGCTAACAGACAGAGCTCTAACTAGTCTACATTACTGAGCTAACAGACAGAGCTCTAACTAGTCTATATTACTGAGCTAACAGACAGAGCTCTAACTAGTCTATATTACTGAGCTAACAGACAGAGCACTAACTAGTCTACATTACGGAGCTGACAGACAGAGCTCTAACTAGTCTACATTACTGAGCTAACAGACAGAGCTCTAACTAGTATATATTACTGAGCTAACAGACAGAGCTCTAACTAGTCTACATTACTGAGCTAACAGACAGAGCTCTAACTAGTCTACATTACTGAGCTAACAGACAGAGCTCTAACTAGTCTATATTACTGAGCTAACAGACAGAGCTCTAACTAGTCTATATTACTGAGCTAACAGAGCTCTAACTAGTCTACATTACTGAGCTAACAGACAGAGCTCTAACTAGTCTACATTACTGAGCTAACAGACAGAGCTCTAACTAGTCTACATTACTGAGCTAACAGACAGCTCAGTAATATAGACTAGTTAGAGCTCTGTCTGTTAGCTCAGTAATGTAGACTAGTTAGAGCTCTAACAGACAGAGCTCTAACTAGTCTACATTACTGAGCTAACAGACAGAGCTCTAACTAGTCTACATTACTGAGCAAACAGACAGAGCTCTAACTAGTCTATATTACTGAGCTAACAGACAGAGCTCTAACTAGTCTACATTACTGAGCTAACAGACAGAGCTCTAACTAGTCCACATTACTGAGCTAACAGACAGAGCTCTAACTAGTCTATATTACTGAGCTAACAGACAGAGCTCTAACTAGTCTATATTACTGAGCTAACAGACAGAGCTCTAACTAGTCTACATTACTGAGCTAACAGACATGAAAGTGCATCCCAAATACCACCTTATTCCCATGTAGTGAATACGGTTCCATAGGGCTCTGGTCTAAAGTAGTGCACTATATAGGGAATAGGGTGCCATAGGGCTCTGGTCTAAAGTAGTGCACTATATAGGGAATACAGTGCCATAGGGCTCTGGTCTAAAGTAGTGCACTATATAGTGAATAGGGTGCCATAGGGCGCTGGTCTAAAGTAGTGCACTATGTAGGGTTCTATAGGGCTCTGGTCTAAAGTAGTGCACTATATAGGGAATAGGGTGCCATAGGGCTCTGGTCTAAAGTAGTGCACTATATAGGGAATAGGGTGCCATAGGGCTCTGGTCTAAAATAGTGCACTATATAGGGAATAGGGTGCCATAGAGCTCTGGTCTAAAGTAGTGCACTATATAGGGAATAGGGTGCCATAGGGCTCTGGTCTAAAGTAGTGCACTATATAGGGAATAGGGTGCCATAGGGCTCTGGTCTAAAGTAGTGCACTATGTAGGGAATAGGGTGCTACTTGGGGACGCAGCAGTAACAGAGCGGTAACAGAGCGGTAACAGAGCGGTAACAGAGCGGTAACAGAGCAGTAACAGAGCAGTAACAGAGCAGTAACAGACAGAGCAGTAACAGAGCAGAAAAAGCGCGGTAACAGAGCGGTAACAGAGCGGTAACAGAGCGGTAACAGAGCAGTAACAGAGCAGTAACAGAGCAGTAACAGACAGAGCAGTAACAGAGCAGAAAAAGCGCGGTAACAGAGCGGTAACAGAGCGGTAACAGAGCAGTAACAGCAGGGCATCTCCATACCTGAGAGACTCCGTTGGTAACTGGCAGCTTGTTGAGTAGACTGGTGTGTTTCTCAGTACAGACACATGGTGACCTGACGCTGTCCTTCTCCCTGAACAGATGCATGGCGTTCACCACCTCCGCTAGAACTGCAAACCAGACCCACTGTTCATTACTGCACACGTCCGTCAGCATGCTACAGTTACACTGTGTTATTACATTTACATTACATTTTAGTAACTTACAGCGACTTACAGTAGTGAATGCATACATTTCATTTCATGCATTATTTTTTGTTGTTGTACTGGTCCCCCGTGGGAATCGAACCCACAACCCTGGCGTTGCAAACACCATGCTCTACCAACTGAGCCACAGGGAAGGCTTATTGTCAGAGGAGAACAACTGTGTTGTAATGGAGTCCTGTCTTGTGTTGTAATGGAGTCCTGCCTTGTGTTGTAATGGAGTCCTGTCTTGTGTTGTAATGGAGTCCTGTCTTGTGTTGTAATGGAGTCCTGTCTTGCGTTGTAATGGAGTCCTGTCTTGTGTTGTAATGGAGTCCTGTGTTGTGTTGTAATGGAGTCCTGTCTTGTGTTGTAATGGAGTCCTGTCTTGTGTTGTAATGGAGTCCTGTCTTGTGTTGTAATGGTGTGTTGTGTTGTAATGGAGTCCTGTCTTGTGTTGTAATGGAGTCCTGTGTTGTGTTGTAATGGAGTCCTGTCTTGTGTTGTAATGGTGTGTTGTGTTGTAATGGAGTCCTGTGTTGTAGTTTCCTGAATAATGAAAGCTATTCCAGCCCTGGCTGAGGTCCAGACAGAGAGAGAGGAACATAAATCATTGGTTCCTACCAGTTCCTGGGATAATCTGTGTTGGCATCAGGTACTTGTGACCGTGCTGCTGTCCCTTGACACACTTCAGCCAGGCATACAGCTCTTTATCTGGAGGAACAACGAAACACACATTACTACCCTCAAACCAACAGTCACAAACATTTTTACATTTCTACATTTTAGTCATTTAGCAGACGCTCTTATCCAGAGCGACTTACAGTAGCGAATGCATACATTTCATTTTTTCTCCGTACTGGTCCCCCGTGGGAATCGAACCCACAACCCTGGCGTTGCAAACACCACGCTCTACCAACTGAGCCACGCAAACCCTGTCAGATCTCAACAGAACCACGTCTGGCTGCTTCCCAAACGCTACTCTATTCCCTTTATAGGGCATTGCTCTGCGGGTGTTGGAGTGCTCCACTATAAAGGGAATAGGGGCCCATTTGGGCCTCAGCCACTACATGCTGGTCCACCCAGTCTCTCAGGAGGTTCACAGGTTGAACTGGAGAATCAGGATGAATCCTCTGCTGCCATTTCTCAACATGGGGAATCATATCAACTATACTACTGTTAATGCTAATAACACACTGTGATGGAGGGATGGGGGTTCCACGCTCTGTAGGAGCTGTGACGGATGGGGTTCCACGCTCTGTAGGAGCTGTGAAGGATGGGGTTCCACGCTCTGTAGGAGCTGTGACGGATGGGGTTCCACGCTCTGTAGGAGCTGTGAAGGATGGGGTTCCACACTCTGTAGGAGCTGTGATGGAGGGGGTTCCACGCTCTGTAGGAGATGGAGGGATGGGGTTCCACGCTCTGTAGGAGCTGTGATGGATGGGGTTCCACGCTCTGTAGGAGCTGTGATGGAGGGGGTTCCACGCTCTGTAGGAGCTGTGACGGATGGGGTTCCACGCTCTGTAGGAGCTGTGATGGAGGGGGTTCCACGCTCTGTAGGAGCTGTGACGGATGGGGTTCCACGCTCTGTAGGAGCTGTGACGGATGGGGTTCCACGCTCTGTAGGAGCTGTGACGGATGGGGGTTCCACGCTCTGTAGGAGCTGTGACGGATGGGGTTCCACGCTCTGTAGGAGCTGTGACGGATGGGGGTTCCACGCTCTGTAGGAGCTGTGACGGATGGGGGTTCCACGCTCTGTAGGAGCTGTGACGGATGGGGTTCCACGCTCTGTAGGAGCTGTGACGGATGCGGTTCCACGCTCTGTAGGAGCTGTGACGGATGGGGTTCCACGCTCTGTAGGAGCTGTGACGGATGGGGGTTCCACGCTCTGTAGGAGCTGTGACGGATGGGGTTCCACGCTCTGTAGGAGCTGTGACGGATGGGGTTCCACGCTCTGTAGGAGCTGTGACGGATGGGGTTCCACGCTCTGTAGGAGCTGTGACGGATGGGGGTTCCACGCTCTGTAGGAGCTGTGACGGATGGGGTTCCACGCTCTGTAGGAGCTGTGACGGATGGGGTTCCACGCTCTGTAGGAGCTGTGACGGATGGGGTTCCACGCTCTGTAGGAGCTGTGACGGATGGGGGTTCCACGCTCTGTAGGAGCTGTGACGGATGGGGTTCCACGCTCTGTAGGAGCTGTGACGGATGGGGTTCCACGCTCTGTAGGAGCTGTGACGGATGGGGGTTCCACGCTCTGTAGGAGCTGTGACGGATGGGGTTCCACGCTCTGTAGGAGCTGTGACGGATGGGGTTCCACGCTCTGTAGGAGCTGTGACGGATGGGGTTCCACGCTCTGTAGGAGCAGGAGGGATGGGGTTCCACGCTCTGTAGGAGCTGTGATGGATGGGGGTTCCACGCTCTGTAGGAGCTGTGATGGATGGGGTTCCACGCTCTGTAGGAGCTGTGACGGATGGGGTTCCACGCTCTGTAGGAGCTGTGATGGATGGGGGTTCCACGCTCTATAGGAGCTGTGACGGATGGGGGTTCCACGCTCTGTAGGAGCTATGACGGATGGGGTTCCACGCTCTGTAGGAGCTGTGATGGATGCGGTTCCACGCTCTGTAGGAGCTGTGACGGATGGGGTTCCACGCTCTGTAGGAGCTGTGAAGGATGGGGTTCCACGCTCTGTAGGAGCTGTGACGGATGGGGTTCCACGCTCTGTAGGAGCTGTGACGGATGGGGGTTCCACGCTCTGTAGGAGCTGTGACGGATGGGGTTCCACGCTCTGTAGGAGCTGTGAGGATGGGGTTCCACGCTCTGTAGGAGCTGTGACGGATGGGGGTTCCACGCTCTGTAGGAGCTGTGACGGATGGGGTTCCACGCTCTGTAGGAGCTGTGACGGATGGGGTTCCACGCTCTGTAGGAGCTGTGACGGATGGGGTTCCACGCTCTGTAGGAGCTGTGACGGATGGGGTTCCACGCTCTGTAGGAGCTGTGACGGATGGGGGTTCCACGCTCTGTAGGAGCTGTGACGGATGGGGGTTCCACGCTCTGTAGGAGCTGTGACGGATGGGGTTCCACGCTCTGTAGGAGCTGTGATGGATGGGGTTCCACGCTCTGTAGGAGCAGGAGGGATGGGGTTCCACGCTCTGTAGGAGCTGTGATGGATGGGGGTTCCACGCTCTGTAGGAGCTGTGATGGATGGGGGTTCCACGCTCTGTAGGAGCAGGAGGGATGGGGTTCCACGCTCTGTAGGAGCTGTGACGGATGGGGTTCCACGCTCTGTAGGAGCTGTGACGGATGGGGTTCCACGCTCTGTAGGAGCTGTGACGGATGGGGTTCCACGCTCTGTAGGAGCAGGAGGGATGGGGTTCCACGCTCTGTAGGAGCTGTGATGGATGGGGGTTCCACGCTCTGTAGGAGCTGTGATGGATGGGGTTCCACGCTCTGTAGGAGCTGTGACGGATGGGGTTCCACGCTCTGTAGGAGCTGTGATGGATGGGGGTTCCACGCTCTATAGGAGCTGTGACGGATGGGGGTTCCACGCTCTGTAGGAGCTATGACGGATGGGGTTCCACGCTCTGTAGGAGCTGTGATGGATGCGGTTCCACGCTCTGTAGGAGCTGTGACGGATGGGGTTCCACGCTCTGTAGGAGCTGTGAAGGATGGGGTTCCACGCTCTGTAGGAGCTGTGACGGATGGGGTTCCACGCTCTGTAGGAGCTGTGACGGATGGGGGTTCCACGCTCTGTAGGAGCTGTGACGGATGGGGTTCCACGCTCTGTAGGAGCTGTGAGGGATGGGGTTCCACGCTCTGTAGGAGCTGTGACGGATGGGGGTTCCACGCTCTGTAGGAGCTGTGACGGATGGGGTTCCACGCTCTGTAGGAGCTGTGACGGATGGGGTTCCACGCTCTGTAGGAGCTGTGACGGATGGGGTTCCACGCTCTGTAGGAGCTGTGACGGATGGGGTTCCACGCTCTGTAGGAGCTGTGACGGATGGGGGTTCCACGCTCTGTAGGAGCTGTGACGGATGGGGGTTCCACGCTCTGTAGGAGCTGTGACGGATGGGGTTCCACGCTCTGTAGGAGCTGTGATGGATGGGGTTCCACGCTCTGTAGGAGCAGGAGGGATGGGGTTCCACGCTCTGTAGGAGCTGTGATGGATGGGGGTTCCACGCTCTGTAGGAGCTGTGATGGATGGGGGTTCCACGCTCTGTAGGAGCAGGAGGGATGGGGTTCCACGCTCTGTAGGAGCTGTGATGGATGGGGGTTCCACGCTCTGTAGGAGCTGTGATGGATGGGGTTCCACGCTCTGTAGGAGCTGTGACGGATGGGGGTTCCACGCTCTGTAGGAGCTGTGACGGATGGGGGTTCCACGCTCTGTAGGAGCTGGAGGGATGGGGGTTCCACGCTCTGTAGGAGCTGTGACGGATGGGGTTCCACGCTCTGTAGGAGCTGTGACGGATGGGGTTCCACGCTCTGTAGGAGCTGTGACGGATGGGGTTCCACGCTCTGTAGGAGCTGTGACGGATGGGGGTTCCACGCTCTGTAGGAGCTGGAGGGATGGGGGTTCCACGCTCTATAGGAGCTGTGACGGATGGGGGTTCCACGCTCTGTAGGAGCTATGACGGATGGGGTTCCACGCTCTGTAGGAGCTGTGATGGATGCGGTTCCACGCTCTGTAGGAGCTGTGATGGATGGGGTTCCACGCTCTGTAGGAGCTGTGATGGATGGGGGTTCCATGCTCTGTAGGAGCTGTGATGGATGGGGTTCCACGCTCTGTAGGAGCTGTGATGGAGGGGGTTCCACGCTCTGTAGGAGCTGTGATGGATGGGGTTCCACGCTCTGTAGGAGCTGTGATGGATGGGGTTCCACGCTCTGTAGGAGCTGTGATGGAGGGGGTTCCACGCTCTGTAGGAGCTGTGATGGATGGGGTTCCACGCTCTGTAGGAGCTGGAGGGTTGCCGTCCAGACAGGCAGACAGAGTAATGTTTATTTCACTTGTTTAGGTAATAAACATGTGTTTCCCATGCCAATAAAGCCCTTTGAGTTGGAGCCAGAGACACAGACAGACAGAGACAGAGAGAAGCACACAGTCAGTCCCCTACCACTACTATAGCAGGCAGTAGGGGGCAGGCTGGGGACAGCAGATATGCACTGTCTGTCGTCATGGTGATTTACACCTGCCCTGGGCCCTGTGACCAACCATCAGAACTACAACACAATGTCTGTCTCAACCAGTCCCCCACCTTGGAGAGAGAGGAGAGAGAGGGAGGGAGGGGGGAGGGGGGGAGGGGGGGGGGGGGGAGAGGGAGAGAGAAGGAGGGGGAGAGAGAGA
>NW_021823195.1:2088585-2113585 GCF_901001165.1 Salmo trutta
CAGAACCAACACCAACCCCAGACACACAACCCAGAACCCACACCAACCCCCAGAACCAACACCTATACCCCAGAACAACACCAATCCCAGAACCAACCCCAACCCCAGAACCAACACCAACCCCAGAACCAACACCAACCCCAGAACCAACACTATCCCCAGAACCCAGAACCAACACTAATCCCAGAACCCAGAACCAACACTAATCCCAGAACCCTAGAACCAACACTAACCCTAGAACCAACACCAACCCCAGAACCAACACCAACCCTAGAACCAACACCAACCCCAGAACGAACACTAACCCCAGAACCAACACCAATACCAACCCCAGAACCAACACCAACCCCGGAACCAACACCAACCCCAGAACAACACCAACCCCAGAACAACACCAACCCCAGAACAATACCAACCCCAGAACAACACCAACCCCAGAACAACACCAACCCCAGAACAACACCAACCCCAGAACCATCACCAACCCTAGAACCAACACCAACCCAGAACCAACACCAACCCCAGAACCAACACCAACCCCAGAACCCAACACCAACCCCAGAACCAACACCAACCCCAGAACCAACACCAACCCCGGGAACCATCACCAACCCCAGAACCAACACTATCCCCAGAACCAACCCCAACCCCAGAACCAACACCAACCCCAGAACCAACACCAACCCCAGAACCAACACTATCCCCAGAACCCAGAACCAACACTAATCCCAGAACCCAGAACCAACACTAATCCCAGAACCTAGAACCAACACTAACCCTAGAACCAACACCAACCCCAGAACCAACACTAACCCCAGAACCAACACCAATACCAACCCCAGAACCAACACCAACCCCGGAACCAACACCAACCCCAGAACAACACCAACCCCAGAACAACACCAACCCCAGAACAACACCAACCCCAGAACAACACCAACCCCAGAACAACACCAACCCCAGAACCAACACCAACCCCAGAACCATCACCAACCCTAGAACCAACACCAACCCCAGAACCAACACCAACCCCAGAACAACACCAACCCCAGAACAACACCAACCCCAGAACCAACACCAACCCCAGAACCAACACCAACCCCAGAACCAACACCAACCCCAGAACCAACACCAACCCCAGAACCAACACCAACCCCGGGAACCATCACCAACCCCAGAACCAACACTATCCCCAGAACCAACCCCAACCCCAGAACCAACACCAACCCCAGAACCAACACTAACAGACAATAACAGATGGACTGACTGAGGAAGGTTCACTGACAGACAATAACAGATGGACTGACTGAGGAAGGTTCACTAACAGACAATAACAGATGGACTGACTGACTGAGGAAGGTTCACTAACAGACAATAACAGATGGACTGACTGAGGAAGGTTCACTAACAGACAATAACAGATGGACTGACTGAGGAAGGTTCACTAACAGACAATAACAGATGGACTGACTGACTGAGGAAGGTTCACTAACAGACAATAACAGATGGACTGACTGAGGAAGGTTCACCAACAGACAATAACAGATGGACTGACTGAGGAAGGTTCACTAACAGACAATAACAGATGGACTGACTGAGGAAGGTTCACTAACAGACAATAACAGATGGACTGACTGAGGAAGGTTCACTAACAGACAATAACAGATGGACTGACTGATGAGGAAGGTTTCACTAACAGACAATAACAGATGGACTGACTGAGGAAGGTTCACTAACAGACAATAACAGATGGACTGACTGAGGAAGGTCACTAACAGACAATAACAGATGGACTGACTGAGGAAGGTTCACTAACAGACAATAACAGATGGACTGACTGACTGAGGAAGGTTCACTAACAGACAATAACAGATGGACTGACTGAGGAAGGTTCACTAACAGACAATAACAGATGGACTGACTGAGGAAGGTTCACTAACAGACAATAACAGATGGACTGACTGAGGAAGAGGATCACTAACAGACAATAACAGATAAATTGTTGGAGAACGTATACAATGACCTAAATCATCTCTGGCAACCATGTGGTGGCAAAGTGGACCAGCCGAGCAAAGCAGCCAATCAGACACTAGCGGGAGGACAGAGCAGCCAATCAAATACCAGCGGACCAGCTAACCAGACACCAGACAAAACGAGACAGAATCAGCCAATCAGACTCACCGGCGGAAGTAGTAGAAGCGGCAGAAGACAGGGGAATGAGCAGGCTGCTCCCCCTTCTTGCTGCGGACAACACGACACTCCCGACACTTCTGCAGGTTGGGTCCAATCTCAGAGCACGAGTCATCCTGCAGGAACGACTCCCCCGTCTGCTTCAGCTTCTTCACCTTCCTCCAGTCCTTCAGCACAGAGCGGGGGATCCCATCTGGTACCGGATGGGGACAGAGACACGGTTACTATGATATCTAATACAGAGACATGATCAGTCCTTCAGCACAGAGCGGGGGATACCATCTGGTACCGGATGGGGACAGAGAGATGGTTACTATGATATCTAATACAGAGACATGATCAGTCCTTCAGCACAGAGCTGGGGATACCATCTGGTACCGGATGGGGACAGAGACACGGTTACTATGATATCTAATACAGAGACATGATCAGTCCTTCAGCACAGAGCGGGGGATCCCATCTGGTACCGGATGGGGACAGAGACACGGTTACTATGATATCTAATACAGAGACATGATCAGTCCTTCAGCACAGAGCGGGGGATACCATCTGGTACCGGATGGGACAGAGACACGGTTTACTATGATATCTAATACAGAGACATGATCAGTCCTTCAGCACAGAGCGGGGGATCCCATCTGGTACCGGATGGGGACAGAGACACGGTTACTATGATATCTAATACAGAGACATGATCAGTCCTTCAGCACAGAGCAGGGGATCCCATCTGGTACCGGATGGGGACAGAGACACGGTTACTATGATATCTAATACAGAGACATGATCAGTCCTTCAGCACAGAGCGGGGGATACCATCTGGTACCGGATGGGGACAGAGAGATGGTTACTATGATATCTAATACAGAGACATGATCAGTCCTTCAGCACAGAGCTGGGGATACCATCTGGTACCGGATGGGGACAGAGAGATGGTTACTATGATATCTAATACAGAGACATGATCAGTCCTTCAGCACAGAGCGGGGGATACCATCTGGTACCGGATGGGGACAGAGAGATGGTTACTATGATATCTAATACAGAGACATGATCAGTCCTTCAGCACAGAGCGGGGGATACCATCTGGTACCGGATGGAGACAGAGAGACGGTTACTATGATATCTAATACAGAGACATGATCAGTCCTTCAGCACAGAGCGGGGGACACCATCTGGTACCGGATGGGGACAGAGAGATGGTTACTATGATATCTAATACAGAGACATGATCAGCACAGAGCGGGGGATCCCATCTGGTACCAGAGGGGACATAAATAAGGTGAACAGGATGTAAGCAGCACTATGTACTGTAGCTAGAGGTCTTATTTATTTCTCTACACCAGAGTTGAGGTCAATTCAATTTACAACTCATTATGGATATAAAGACGATCAGAAAAACGTAACGTAAGGAGGGACACATGGTACAACTATGGGGAGTCACACTCTTGCCACTTTGAACGAAGAGCTAAAATCACGCCTGACAAGGCCAATGAAATACGCGCCTCTCTGAAAGCCCCGCCGCCATCCACAGGTGACAACCTTGCGGCTTGGATTCATTCCTTCAATTCAGTACCGCTCTTCACCGAGCCCAGAACCAGGCGACGCAGGTGTTGTACCCGGTTTCCCTCCTTCAGGGAACAGTAGTTATACTCATAACGTTCTGTTCCCTTTCAGTCAGTACAACACTATGGGAACTAAGGGGAACAAGAATTCCGCCCCAAGCCGGACCAAGCGGATACTAAAGGAAAGGGGTCATGGCTGACCATCCAGCCTGAGCTCTGCCTAACGACCCTGTCCTGTCCCAGCTGTAAACACACTGTGCACTAGACTGGGAGCAGTGGCATCCAAGCGATACAACCTCACAAAAGTATGTGAATCGTGGACTTCCTGACGGGCCACCCCCAGGTTGTTAGGGTAGGTAACAACACATCTGCCAAGCTGATCCTCAACACGGGGGCCCCTCAGGGGTGCGTGCTCAGTCCCCTCCTGTACTCCCTGTTCAACCATGACTTAATGGCCAGGCACAACTCCAACACCATCATTAAGTTTGCTGATGACACAACAGTGGTAGGCCTGATCACCGACAACGATGAAACAGCCTGTAGGGAGGAGGTCAGAGACCTGGTCGTGTGGTGCCAGGACAACAACCTCTCCCTCAACGTGAACAAGACAAAAGAGATGATTGTGGACTACAGGAAAAGGCGGGCCGAACAGGCCCCCAATTAACATCAACGGGGCTGTAGTGGAGCAGGTTGAGAGCTTGAAGTTCCTTGGTGTCCACATCAACGAACTATCAAGGTCCAAACACACCAAGACAGTCGTGAAGAGGACACAACAACACCTATTCCCTCTCAGGAGACTGAAAAGATTTGGCATGGGTCCTCAGATCCAGAAAAAGTTCTATAGCTAGAAGCTTTTTAGTGTAAGCTAGGCTAGCTAGCCTCCTAGACCGTAGCACGGTCCTTTACTAAAAACCAAGAGCCTTAACGCTACGTGTACTAAACTAGAGAGCTACTGCATCAACTCCAACGTGGGGAGGCATGAATAGCTAGTAGAAGCTAGCTCGCGTCGGCTAGTTAGCTAACCTGGCTAGCACGCTGTGCAGAGCTTGTTTAGCTAGCCTGGTCTCGAAAGTCCACATACAACCAGATCACTGAGGTGGGCCCGGACCCTTCATCGACAGAGTCTGGAAAGAGAGGCAAGCGGTGCCTGAGTGAGGCGCGCTCGGGCGGCCGAGAGTACCCATCGAACCTCTCCCTTCGAGTACCCTGTCGCAACCCGCGACAGAGCGCAGAGGAGTTGGGTTGTGCTGGGCAGCTACCGTATGCACCACGGCCAGGCAGACAAGACATTTCCTCTGACCAAAGTCCCAATCAATCCCCGCGTCCCGCAACTAGGACTCAGTCGAGGTACGGGCATCCGGGGAGAGGAAGTCACTATTGGAAACACCAAGCTTCCTTAAGAATGCTACACGATTGTCAAGAGAACATTGCTCAAGCAAATTTAAGAATAACTAATTGGTTTGTGATTCGGGAAAATAGGAAAACGAACAAACTTCCACAAATAACATCCAGAAGGACAGTTTAGTTGGCGCGATGTCAGATAATCTCATGTTCCAAACAGAGTATACACCTCTCCCCTTTAAGAACCAACAACAACATCAGCCAGCTCATATCCACGCTGTGTAAGAAACAGAAACACTCATCATAATAACATGGCATATATAATAAGGCCAGCTAACCTATGATGAGCTGAGAGACTGAGTTAACCTTGTTAGAATGATATTAGAAATTGAAATCATATTTATTTGAGAGTTACGTGTGTCTGTGTGTCTGCATGCGTGCGTTATTAAAGGGAAACTTTACATACATTTACATAGAAACACACCAACTTTACATTCATCAGGTCCAGCACCATCCCAACGTCAACACGTGTGTAAATGGTGCGTTTCTGTGTTTTGCAGTAAAACAGAGGAAGTGTTCCCAATGACATCATCGGTGTGCATCATGTAATTGGACCAATTGTGAGGAGGCATTCTCTGAAAACACTTATCTTCCTCAATCTTCTTACTACAAAACAGAAACGCACCATTTTCACATGGTAATGTTGGGGTGGTGCTGGTATGGTAATGTTGGGGTGGTGCTGGTATGGTAATGTTGGGGTGGTGCTGGTACTGATATGGTAATGTTGGGGTGGTGCTGGTACTGATATGGTAATGGTTGGGTGGTGCTGATATGGTAATGTTGGGGTGGTGCTGGAGCTGATATGGTAATGTTGGGGTGGTGCTGATATGGTAATGTTGGGGTGGTGCTGGAGCTGATATGGTAATGTTGGGGTGGTGCTGGAGTTGATATGGTAATGGTGGGGTGGTGCTGGATCTGATATGGTAATATTGGGGTGGTGCTGGTACTGGTATGGTAATGTTGGGGTGGTGCTGGTACTGATATGGTAATGTCGGGGTGGTGCTAGTACTGATATGGTAATGTTGGGGTGGTGCTGGAGCTGATATGGTAATGTTGGGGTGGTGCTGATATGGTAATGTTGGGGTGGTGCTGGAGCTGATATGGTAATGTTGGGGTGGTGCTGGAGTTGATATGGTAATGTTGGGGTGGTGCTGGATCTGATATGGTAATATTGGGGTGGTGCTGGTACTGATATGGTAATGTTGGGGTGGTGCTGGTACTGATATGGTAATGTTGGGGTGGTGCTGGTGCTGATATGGTAATTTTGGGGTGGTGCTGGAGTTGATATGGTAATGTTGGGGTGGTGCTGGAGTTGATATGGTAATGTTGGGGTGGTGCTGGAGTTGATATGGTAATGTTGGGGTGGTGCTGGAGTTGATATGGTAATGTTGGGGTGGTGCTGGTACTGATATGGTAATGTTGGGGTGGTGCTGGTACTGATATGGTAATGTTGGGGTGGTGCTGGAGCTGATGTGGTGCTGGAGTTGATATGGTAATGTTGGGGTGGTGCTGGAGTTGATATGGTAATGTTGGGGTGGTGCTGGAGTTGATATGGTAATATTGGGGTGGTGCTGGAGTTGATATGGTAATGTTGGGGTGGTGCTGGAGTTGATATGGTAATGTTGGGGTGGTGCTGGATCTGATATGGTAATATTGGGGTGGTGCTGGTACTGATATGGTAATGTTGGGGTGGTGCTGGTACTGATATGGTAATGTTGGGGTGGTGCTGGTGCTGATATGGTAATTTTGGGGTGGTGCTGGAGTTGATATGGTAATGTTGGGGTGGTGCTGGAGTTGATATGGTAATGTTGGGGTGGTGCTGGAGTTGATATGGTAATATTGGGGTGGGGCTGGTACTGATATGGTAATGTTGGGGTGGTGCTGGTACTGATATGGTAATGTTGGGGTGGTGCTGGAGCTGATATGGTAATGTTGGGGTGGTGCTGGAGCTGATATGGTAATGTTGGGGTGGTGCTGGTATGGTAATGTTGGGGTGGTGCTGGAGTTGATATGGTAATGTTGGGGTGGTGCTGATATGGTAATGTTGGGGTGGTGCTGGAGGTGATATGGTAATGTTGGGGTGGTGCTGGAGTTGATATGGTAATGTTGGGGTGGTGCTGGAACTGATATGGTAATGTTGGGGTGGTGCTGATATGGTAATGTTGGGGTGGTGCTGGAGCTGATATGGTAATGTTGGGGTGGTGCTGGAGTTGATATGGTAATGTTGGGGTGGTGCTGGAACTGATATGGTAATGTTGGGGTGGTGCTGGAGTTGATATGGTAATGTTGGGGTGGTGCTGGAACTGATATGGTAATATTGGGGTGGTGCTGGAGTTGATATGGTAATGTTGGGGTGGTGCTGGAACTGATATGGTAATATTGGGGTGGTGCTGGTACTGACATGGTAATGTTGGGGTGGTGCTGGTACTGACATGGTAATGTTGGGGTGGTGCTGGAGTAGATGAATATGAAGTTGAAACATTTTGAAATGTCCCTTGAATGCTTGACTTACTGTTGCTGGACTGTTTCAGCTTGGTCTTCTCCCTGGCGCTCCTAAAGATCCCGTTTGGTTTCAGCTCCTCCTCGTCTCTCTCTCCGTCTCCTTTCCTCCTCTGCATGTCGTTCTGTTTCTTCTTGTAGGTGGGTTTGGGCTGCCTCTTAGCCCTCTGCTCCTGCTTGCTGCTCTCGCTGGCGTCAGAGTCCTCTCCGCTCTCCGAGGCCGAGTCGCGGTCGTACACCCTCTTGCTCCCGCGCCGCGTATTCCTGTCCTCGGCGGCCATCTTGTCCTCCTGACCTTTGACCTCCTCTATCTTCATCTCCACGTCACTGGAGGTAGAGGCAATCAGAGTGACGGTGCAAGGCTTGATCATTTCCATCTCAGACACAGAGGGGCTCACAGCCTTCGACACAGAGGGGCTCACAGTGGTGGTAACAGCCTTCGACACAGAGGGGCTCACAGAGGCGGTAACAGCCTTCGACACAGTGGTGGTAACAGCCTTCGACACAGAGGGGCTCACAGTGGTGGTAACAGCCTTCGACACAGAGGTGGTAACAGCCTTTGACACAGAGGGGCTCACAGTGGTGGTAACAGCCTTCGACACAGTGGTGGTAACAGCCTTCGACACAGAGGGGTTCACAGAGGTGGTAACAGCCTTCGACACAGAGGTGGTAACAGCCTTCGACACAGAGGGGCTCACAGAGGTGGTAACAGCCTTCGACACAGAGGGGCTCACAGTGGTGGTAACAGCCTTCGACACAGAGGGGCTCACAGAGGTGGTAACAGCCTTCGACACAGTGGTGGTAACAGCCTTCGACACAGAGGGGCTCACAGTGGTGGTAACAGCCTTCGACACAGAGGGGCTCACAGAGGTGGTAACAGCCTTCGACACAGAGGGGCTCACAGTGGTGGTAACAGCCTTCGACACAGAGGGGCTCACAGTGGTGGTAACAGCCTTCGACAGAGAGGGGCTCACAGAGGTGGTAACAGACTTATCAGCCTCCTCTGTTTTAATCATAGTATTTATGTTCCTGTCCTCCTCTGAGTGTCTGGTGAGCCAGGCCTTCTTCAGCTTGTGGCAGTTGGGTTGAGATTGGCTCAGGTTCATCTGGGCTGGCTGGCCATTGGGCAGGGGGCCAGGGCTAGCTCCTGCTTGATGTGGTCCTGGGCTTGTTGTGGTTCTGTGGTCCTGGGCTGAGGCCGAGGCAAGGGGAGGTGGAGGGGAGATGTGAAGAGCTTTACTGTTAGATGGCTCAATCAGGCTCTCAAGACCACTACCACTGGAGCTGTTGCTAGGACCTCTGGACTGCTGGGCTGCTGCCAACGCTGCCTTGTGCTTCTTCAGATGGATAAAGCTTCCATAGTAGGACTGGCTGGGGTTGGGAGAGGCCTGGGTGCTGCTGGCCAGGCTGGGGCTGGACCCGGGGTGCAGGTTGGGGGAGGAGGTCCTGGAGGAGCCCCCCTCCTGTTGCTGGAGCTCGGCCCTTGGCCCTAACCCAGGCCCTGAGTGGAGGGTCCTGCCCCGAGGGCCACAGCTCTCTGTCCTGCTAGCGCTGGAGGTGTTGGGCCCACAGTAGATTCTCTCTTGTCTTCTACTCAGCACACCGTAGGGTGCCATATTGGAAACTGCCCTAGTCACATCACTAGTCCTATTGCACACAGAGTTGGCAGCAGCCGAGACAGAGACTGGAAAGGTTCCCTGAGACTGGGACAATCTCATAAAATTGTTATTGTACTGCTGCACGCAAACGGCCTCCTCCAAGTTAGTGTTTGGCAGGATTACTTTCCCTCCAGACTCCCTGTCTCTCTCATAGGCCAGTTTCAGACAGACTGTCTGAGGCCTGCTGCCTGGGAACATCCTCCCCGTCAGAGAGTCCTTGGCCGAGGAAGAGGTCTTGGCGCCTGGCGAGCCATCGTACTTTATACACGTAGAGGGACGGACGATAACAGATGCCGTTGTGGCCCCAGGCTTCCTGCCGGGGCTCCTTTCAGAATGCCATCCCAGCTTGTCGTGGCTCTGAGAGTCGCCGGCTCGCCACACCTCGGATGAGGTCATCGCTGCCCCGCCTTTACACACGGCGCTGACCTCCCGTAGCTCTGGCAGAAGGGTGGGCGGTTTCTGCCGCTCAGACACTTTACCGGCCGAGCTGACTGGCTGGATGGGGGTCAGGGTGGGTGGAGACAAACGGCCGTAGCCCGCCTCCTTCCTGTCCAGTGTCTGCTGGATAGGAGGGTGGAACACGGGGGCGCGGTGCAGTGCTGGCATAGACCTTAGCTGGGCTAGGGTCTGGCTCTGGGTCCGACAGGGGCTCTGGGTCTGACTCTGGGTCTGACAGTGGCTCTGGGTTTGGCTCTGGGTCTGACAGAGGCTCTGGGTCTGGCTCTGGGTCTGACAGTGGCTCTGGGTCTGGGTCTGACTGGAGGAAGGGGAGAGGTCTGGACTAACAGGGCTGACTATGGTACTGAGACGATACCTCTGCATGTTGGATAGGCTTACCTGCTGGTTCAGCTGCTCTGATATCTTCTTCCCTAGCAGACCCTCCCCATCAGCCTGGTGTTTGATGAGAGGAGGGGGTTTGGACAGGGACTTGGAGCTGAACGCTGCCCCTCCACCCAGAGAGAGACTAGAGGCTGCTGCCGAGTCCTGCGCCGTGCCCACCTTCTCAAAGTATGAGTTGAGCTCTTTAGAGGGGTAGAGACGCGGTGGCTCGTTGACCACACTGTTGGACAGGTTAGTGAAGTAGTTACTTGGGGGGAGACTGTGCTGGGACGCGGCCTGCTGTTTGAACTGATACAGGTCTACTGCAGGGCGCTCCGTTTCCTTCTCCTGATGGAGGCGGTGGGGGAGGGAGGGGAGCGAGGGGATCCGGGGGTAGGGGTGGGGCAGGGAGGGGATCCGGGGGTAGGGATTAGGCTCCCTGTCGGTCTCACTGAAGCGGATCTTAGCGGTGAAGGGGGCCACCTCAATGCTCTCCTGGAGGATCCGTCTGTTCTCCTCTTTATACTTACTGGCCCGGTCCGTCTGCCCTGCTTCCTGCTGCTGGACCATCCTCTGTTGCTGTTGTTTATTATGGGCCTCCAGGTAAAGCTGGTGCAGGTGACTGTCCTTCCCAGTCGGGGTTCTGCTACGGTCCTGCTCCTGCTTCAGATGGGCCAGAGTGATGGTTCTGATGGGGTCCACAAAACCCTTCAAATCCCTGAGGAAAGAAAGAAATAACATTCAACTACAGACCAGACAGGAAGTCACAGGCTACGTCTCAAATGGCACACTATTCCCAGACAGAGCTCTGGTCTAAAGTAGTGCACTACAGTGAGGGGGGGAAAAGTATTTGATCCCCTGCTGATTTTGTACGTTTGCCCACTGACAAAGAAATGATCACTCTATAATTTTAATGGTAGGTTTATTTGAACAGTGAGAGACATAATAACAACAAAAAAATCCAGAAAAACACGTCAAAAATGTTATAAAATTATTTGCATTTTAATGAGGGAAATAAGTATTTGACCCCCTCTCAATCAGAAAGATTTCTGGCTCTCAGATGTCTTTTATACAGGTAACGAGCTGAGATTAGGAGCACACTCTTAAAGGGAGTGCTCCTAATCTCAGCTTGTTACCTGTATAAAAGACACCTGCCCACAGAAGCAATCAATCAATCAGATTCCAAACTCTCCACCATGGCCAAGACCAAAGAGCTCTCCAAGGATGTCAGGGACAAGATTGTAGACCTACACAAGGCTGGAATGGGCTACAAGACCATCGCCAAGCAGCTTGGTGAGAAGGTGACAGCTGGTGCGATTATTCGCAAATGGAAGAAACAAAAGAACTGTCAATCTCCCGCGGCCTGGGGCTCCATGCAAGATCTCACCTCGTGGAGTTGCAATGATCATGAGAACGGTGAGGAATCAGCCCAGAACTACATGGGAGGATCTTGTCAATGATCTCAAGGCAGCTGGGACCATAGTCACCAAGAAAACAATTGGTAACACACTACGCCGTGAAGGCCTGAAATCCTGCAGCGCCCGCAAGGTCCCCTTGCTCAAGAAAGCACATATATATGCCCGTCTGAAGTTTGCCAATGAACATCTGAATGGTTCAGAGGACAACTGGGTGAAAGTGTTGTGGTCAGATGAGACCAAAATGGAGCTCTTTGGCATCAACTCAACTCGCTGTGTTTGGAGGAGGAGGAATGCTGCCTATGACCCCAAGAATACCATCCCCACCGTCAAACATGGAGGTGGAAACATTATGCTTTGGGGTGTTTTTCTACTAAGGGGACAGGACAACTTCACCGCATCAAAGGAACGATGGACGGGGCCATGTACCGTCAAATCTTGGGTGAGAACCTCCTTCCCTCAGCCAGGGCATTGAAAATGGGTCGTGGATGGGTATTCCAGCATGACAATGACCCAAAACACACGGCCAAGGCAACAAAGGAGTGGCTCAAGAAGAAGCACATTAAGGTCCTGGAGTGGCCTAGCCAGTCTACAGACCTTAATCCCATAGAACATCTGTGGAGGGAGCTGAAGGTTCGAGTTGCCAAACGTCAGCCTCGAAGCCTTAATGACTTGGAGAAGATCTGCAAAGAGGAGTGGGACTAAATCCCTCCTGAGATGTGTGCAAACCTGGTGGCCAACTACAAGAAATGTCTGACCTCTGTGATTGCCAACAAGGGTTTTGCCACCAAGTACTAAGTCATGTTTTGCAGAGGGGTCAAATACTTATTCCTAGGTCATAAACTCAGCAACAACAAAAAAACATCCCTTTTTCAAGACCCTGTCTTTCAAAGATAATTCGTAAAAATCCAAATAACTTCACAGATCTTCATTGTAAAGGGTTTAAACACTGTTTCAATTGCTTGTTCAATGAACCATAAACAATGAATTAATGAACATGCACCTGTGGAACGGTAGTTAAGACACTAACAGCTTACAAAACGGTAGGCAATTAAGGTCCCAGTTATGAAAACGTAGGACACTAAAGAGGCCTTTCTACTGACTCCATGTCCTAGTTATTGACAGAGACTGCATGAACATGTGAACGTGCCTTAGCCATGCTGCAAGGAGGCATGAGGACTGCAGATGTGGCCAGGGCAATAAATTGCAATGTCCGTACTGTGAGACGCCTAAGACAGCGCTACAGGGAGACAGGACGGACATCTGATCGTCATTGCAGTGGCAAACCACGCAAAACAAACACCTGCACAGGATCGGTACATACGAACATCACAACTGTGGGACAGGTACAGGATGGCAACAACAACTGCCCTAGTTACACCAGCAATGCACAATCCCTCCATCAGTGCTCAGACTGTCTGCAATAGGCTGAGAAAGGTTGGCCTGAGGGCTTGTAGGCCTGTTGTAAGGCAGGTCCTCACCAGACATCACCGGCAACAAAGTTGCTTGACCAGACAGGACTGGCAAAAAGTGCTCTTCATTGACGAGTCGCGGTTTTGTCTCAACAGGAGTGATGGTCGGATTCGCGTTACACAGAGGCCTGTACTCTGGAGTGGGATCGATTTGGAGGTGGAGGGTCCGTCATGGTCTGGGGCAGTGTGTCACAGCATCATCGGACTGAGCTTGTTGTCATTGCAGGCAATCTCAACGCTGTGTGTCACAGGGAAGACATCCTCCTCCCTCATGTGGAAACCCTCCTGCAGGCTCATCCTGACATGACCCTCCAGCATGACAATGCCACCAGCCATACTGCTCGTTCTGTGCGTGATTTCCTGCAAGACAGGAATGTCAGTGTTCTGCCATGGCCAGCGAAGAGCCCGGATCTCAATCCCATTGAGCACGTCTGGGACTTGTTGGATCGGAGGGTGAGGGCTGGGGCCATTCCCCCCCAGAAATGTCCGGGAACTTGCAAGTGCCTTGGTGGAAGAGTGGGGTAACATCTCACAGCAAGTACTGGCAAATCTGGTGCAGTCCATGAGGAGGAGATGCACTGCAGTACTTAATGCAGCTGGTGGCCACACCAGATACTGACTGTTACTTTTTATTTTGACCCCCCCCCCCTCGTTGTTCAGGGACATATAATAACAGCAGACAGAACAGCCCTCAGTAGGAATAACTAGGACATGGTGTATAACAGCAGAACAGCCCTCAGTAGGAATAATTAGGACATGGTGTATAACAGCCCTCAGTAGGAATAACTAGGACATGGTGTATAACAGCCATCAGTAGGAATAACTAGGACATGGTGTATAACAGCAGACAGAACAGCCCTCAGTAGGAATAACTAGGACATGGTGTATAACAGCAGAACATCCCTCAGTAGGAATAACTAGGACATGGTGTATAACAGCAGAACATCCCTCAGTAGGAATAACTAGGACATGGTGTATAACAGCAGAACAGCCCTCAGTAGGAATAACTAGGACATGGTGTATAACAGCAGAACAGCCCTCAGTAGGAATAACTAGGACATGGTGTATAACAGCAGAACAGCCCTCAGTAGGAATAACTAGGACATGGTGTATAACAGCAGAACAGCCCTCAGTAGGAATAACTAGGACATGGTGTATAACAGCAGAACAGCCCTCAGTAGGAATAACTAGGACATGGTGAATAACAGCAGAACAGCCCTCAGGAGGAATAACTAGGACATGGTGTATAACAGCAGAACAGCCCTCAGGAGGAATAACTAGGACATGGTGTATAACAGCAGAACATCCCTCAGTAGGAATAACTAGGACATGGTGTATAACAGCAGAACAGCCCTCAGGAGGAATAACTAGGACATGGTGTATAACAGCAGAACAGCCCTCAGGAGGAATAACTAGGACGTGGTGTATAACAGCAGAACAGCCCTCAGTAGGAATAACTAGGACATGGTGTATAACAGCAGAACAGCCCTCAGGAGGAATAACTAGGACATGGTGTATAACAGCCCTCAGTAGGAATAACTAGGACATGGTGTATAACAGCAGAACAGCCCTCAGTAGGAATAACTAGGACATGGTGAATAACATCACTCAGTAGGAATAACTAGGACGTGGTGTATAACAGCCCTCAGTAGGAATAACTAGGACATGGTGAATAACATCCCTCAGTAGGAATAACTAGGACATGGTGTATAACAGCAGACAGAACAGCCCTCAGTAGGAATAACTAGGACATGGTGTATAACAGCCCTCAGCAGGAATAACTAGGACATGGTGTATAACAGCAGAACAGCCCTCAGTAGGAATAACTAGGACATGGTGTATAACAGCAGACAGAACAGCCCTCAGTAGGAATAACTAGGACATGGTGTATAACAGCCCTCAGCAGGAATAACTAGGACATGGTGTATAACAGCAGAACAGCCCTCAGTAGGAATAACTAGGACATGGTGTATATTAGCCCTCAGGAGGAATAACTAGGACATGGTGTATAACAGCAGAACAGCCCTCAGTAGGAATAACTAGGACGTGGTGTATAACAGCAGAACAGCCCTCAGTAGGAATAACTAGGACATGGTGTATAACAGCCCTCAGTAGGAATAACTAGGACATGGTGTATAACAGCAGAACAGCCCTCAGTAGGAATAACTAGGACATGGTGTATAACAGCAGAACATCCCTCAGTAGGAATAACTAGGACATGGTGTATAACAGCAGACAGAACAGCCCTCAGTAGGAATAACTAGGACATGGTGTATAACAGCAGAACATCCCTCAGTAGGAATAACTAGGACATGGTGTATAACAGCAGAACAGCCCTCAGTAGGAATAACTAGAACATGGTGTAGAACAGCCCTCAGTAGGAATAACTAGGACATGGTGTATAACAGCAGAACAGCCCTCAGTAGGAATAACTAGGACATGGTGTATAACAGCAGAACATCCCTCAGTAGGAATAACTAGGACATGGTGTATAACAGCAGAACAGCCCTCAGTAGGAATAACTAGGACATGGTGTATAACAGCCCTCAGCAGGAATAACTAGGACATGGTGTATAACAGCCCTCAGTAGGAATAACTAGGACATGGTGTATAACAGCAGAACAGCCCTCAGTAGGAATAACTAGGACATGGTGTATAACAGCAGAACATCCCTCAGTAGGAATAACTAGGACATGGTGTATAACAGCAGAACATCCCTCAGTAGGAATAACTAGGACATGGTGTATAACAGCAGAACATCCCTCAGTAGGAATAACTAGGACATGGTGTATAACAGCCCTCAGTAGGAATAACTAGGACATGGTGTATAACAGCCCTCAGTAGGAATAACTAGGACATGGTGTATAACAGCCCTCAGTAGGAATAACTAGGACATGGTGTATAACAGCAGAACAGCCCTCAGTAGGAATAACTAGGACATGGTGTATAACAGCAGACAGAACAGCCCTCAGTAGGAATAACTAGGACATGGTGTATAACAGCAGAACAGTCCTCAGCAGGAATAACTAGGACGTGGTGTATAACAGTCCTCAGTAGGAATAACTAGGACATGGTGTATAACAGCAGAACAGCCCTCAGTAGGAATAACTAGGACATGGTGTATAACAGCCCTCAGCAGGAATAACTAGGACATGGTGTATAACAGCAGAACATCCCTCAGTAGGAATAACTAGGACATGGTGTATAACAGCAGAACAGCCCTCAGTAGGAATTACTAGGACATGGTGTATAACAGCAGAACAGCCCTCAGTAGGAATAACTAGGACATGGTGTATAACAGCAGAACATCCCTCAGTAGGAATAACTAGGACATGGTGTATAACAGCAGAACAGCCCTCAGTAGGAATAACTAGGACATGGTGTATAACAGCCCTCAGTAGGAATAACTAGGACATGGTGTATAACAGCCCTCAGCAGGAATAACTAGGACATGGTGAAAAACAGCAGAACATCCCTCAGTAGGAATAACTAGGACATGGTGTATAACAGCCCTCAGTAGGAATAACTAGGACATGGTGTATAACAGCAGAACAGCCCTCAGTAGGAATAACTAGGACATGGTGTATAACAGCAGAACAGCCCTCAGTAGGAATAACTAGGACATGGTGTATAACAGCAGAACAGCCCTCAGTAGGAATAACTAGGACATGGTGTATAACAGCAGAACAGCCCTCAGTAGGAATAACTAGGACATGGTGTATAACAGCAGAACATCCCTCAGTAGGAATAACTAGGACATGGTGTATAACAGCAGAACAGCCCTCAGTAGGAATAACTAGGACATGGTGAAAAACAGCAGAACATCCCTCAGTAGGAATAACTAGGACATGGTGTATAACAGCCCTCAGTAGGAATAACTAGGACAGGGTGTATAACAGCAGAACAGCCCTCAGTAGGAATAACTAGGACAGGGTGTATAACAGCAGAACAGCCCTCAGTAGGAATAACTAGGACATGGTGTATAACAGCAGAACAGCCCTCAGGAGGAATAACTAGGACATGGTGTATAACAGCAGAACATCCCTCAGTAGGAATAACTAGGACATGGTGTATAACAGCAGAACAGCCCTCAGTAGGAATAACTAGGACATGGTGTATAACAGCAGAACAGCCCTCAGTAGGAATAACTAGGACATGGTGTATAACAGCAGAACAGCCCTCAGTAGGAATAACTAGGACATGGTGTATAACAGCAGAACAGCCCTCAGTAGGAATAACTAGGACATGGTGTATAACAGCCCTCAGTAGGAATAACTAGGACATGGTGTATAACAGCCCTCAGTAGGAATAACTAGGACATGGTGTATAACAGCAGAACAGCCCTCAGTAGGAATAACTAGGACATGGTGTATAACAGCAGACAGAACAGCCCTCAGTAGGAATAACTAGGACATGGTGTATAACAGCAGAACATCCCTCAGGAGGAATAACTAGGACATGGTGTATAACAGCAGAACAGCCCTCAGTAGGAATAACTAGGACATGGTGTATAACAGCAGAACATCCCTCAGTAGGAATAACTAGGACGTGGTGTATAACAGCAGAACATCCCTCAGTAGGAATAACTAGGACATGGTGTATAACAGCAGAACAGCCCTCAGTAGGAATAACTAGGACATGGTGTATAACAGCAGAACATCCCTCAGTAGGAATAACTAGGACATGGTGTATAACAGCAGAACAGCCCTCAGTAGGAATAACTAGGACATGGTGAAAAACAGCAGAACATCCCTCAGTAGGAATAACTAGGACATGGTGTATAACAGCCCTCAGTAGGAATAACTAGGACACGGTGTATAACAGCAGAACAGCCCTCAGTAGGAATAACTAGGACAGGGTGTATAACAGCAGAACAGCCCTCAGTAGGAATAACTAGGACATGGTGTATAACAGCAGAACAGCCCTCAGTAGGAATAACTAGGACATGGTGTATAACAGCAGAACATCCCTCAGTAGGAATAACTAGGACATGGTGTATAACAGCAGAACAGCCCTCAGTAGGAATAACTAGGACATGGTATATAACAGCAGAACAGCCCTCAGTAGGAATAACTAGGACATGGTGTATAACAGCAGAACAGCCCTCAGTAGGAATAACTAGGACATGGTGTATAACAGAACAGCCCTCAGTAGGAATAACTAGGACATGGTGTATAACAGCCCTCAGTAGGAATAACTAGGACATGGTGTATAACAGCCCTCAGTAGGAATAACTAGGACATGGTGTATAACAGCAGAACAGCCCTCAGTAGGAATAACTAGGACATGGTGTATAACAGCAGACAGAACAGCCCTCAGTAGGAATAACTAGGACATGGTGTATAACAGCAGAACATCCCTCAGGAGGAATAACTAGGACATGGTGTATAACAGCAGAACAGCCCTCAGTAGGAATAACTAGGACATGGTGTATAACAGCAGAACATCCCTCAGTAGGAATAACTAGGACGTGGTGTATAACAGCAGAACATCCCTCAGTAGGAATAACTAGGACATGGTGTATAACAGCAGAACAGCCCTCAGTAGGAATAACTAGGACATGGTGTATAACAGCAGAACAGCCCTCAGTAGGAATAACTAGGACATGGTGTATAACAGCAGAACAGCCCTCAGTAGGAATAACTAGGACATGGTGTATAACAGCCGAACAGCCCTCAGCAGGAATAACTAGGATGTGGTGTATAACAGCAGAACACTGGTCTCACTGCTGTTTAGAGCACAACTATGTGCTCTGACGTTTGGTGACTGGATTCCCTGTATGTGAGTGTGTATGTCTAATGTCTGTGAGTGTGTGAGAGTGTATGTCTACTGTGTGTGTGTGTGTGTGTGTGTGTGTGTGTGTGTGTGTGTGTGTGTGTGTGTGTGTGTGTGTGTGTGTGTGTGTGTGTGTGTGTGTGTGTGTGTGTGTGTGTGTGTGTGTGTGTGAGCAGCTGAATTGAACACTGAGACTCACTCCTTGTGAAGATCCCCAGTGGTCTTGGCCAGGGGCAGAGGAGGGCTGGCGTGAGGGTTGATCTTGATGAGCCGGTGGGGGTCTGAGCGGTGGGGATGGGGGTCGGACCGGTGGGGATGGGGGTCGGACCGTTGAGGATGGGGGTCGGACCGGTGGGGATGGGGGTCGGACCGGTGAGGATGGGGGTCGGACCGGTGAGGGTCGGCGCTGGCTGGTCGGACTGGGACGTGGCTCAGTAGGTCCAGGCTGTCAGAGGAGGAGACAGGGACCTGGTGGTGTATCCAAGGGCTGGCCGTGTTCTGGTACCACAAGACCCAGAGAGACAGACAGGGTCAGACCAACAACACCCAGAGAGAAAGACAGGGTCAGTCCAACAACACCCAGCGAGACAGACAGGGTCAGACACCCAGAGAGACAGACAGGGTCAGTCCAACAACACCCAGAGAGACAGACAGGGTCAGTCCAACAACACCCAGAGAGACAGACAGGGTCAGTCCAACAACACCCAGAGAGACAGACAGGGTCAGACCCAGAGAGACAGACAGGGTCAGTCCAACAACACCCAGAGAGACAGACAGGGTCAGTCCAACAACACCCAGAGAGACAGACAGGGTCAGACCCAGAGAGACAGACAGGGTCAGTCCAACAACACCCAGAGAGACAGACAGGGTCAGACCCAGAGAGACAGACAGGGTCAGTCCAACAACACCCAGAGAGACAGACAGGGTCAGTCCAACAACACCCAGAGAGACAGACAGGGTCAGACCCAGAGAGACAGACAGGGTCAGTCCAACAACACCCAGAGAGACAGACAGGGTCAGTCCAACAACACCCAGAGAGACAGACAGGGTCAAACCCTGTTTAAACTGGCAACATGATCATAGTTGCTATGCTACAGCAGCTAGCTGTTTAAACTGGCAACACGATCATAGTTACTATGCTACAGCAGCTAGCTGTTTAAACTGGCAACATGATCACAGTTGCTATGATACAGCAGCTAGCTGTTTAAACTGGCAACACGATCACAGTTGCTATGATACAGCAGCTAGCTGTTTAAACTGGCAACACGATCACAGTTGCTATGATACAGCAGCTAGCTGTTTAAACTGGCAACACGATCACAGTTGCTATGATACAGCAGCTATGCTACAGCAGCTAGCTGTTTAAACTGGCAACACGATCACAGTTGCTATGCTACAGTTGCTATGCTACAGCAGCTAGCTGTTTAAACTGGCAACACGATCACAGTTGCTATGATACAGCAGCTAGCTGTTTAAACTGGCAACACGATCACAGTTGCTATGATACAGCAGCTATGCTACAGCAGCTAGCTGTTTAAACTGGCAACACGATCACAGTTGCTATGCTACAGTTGCTATGCTACAGCAGCTAGCTGTTTAAACTGGCAACACGATCACAGTTGCTATGATACAGTTGCTAGGTAGAAGTCCTAACAGATAGAAGTAGTAGAACAGGATAAAGAGTTGTAGAAGAATAGAACCTGGCTGTTTGGTACTCACCCTCCTCGTGTTGCTCTCAGAGTTGACAGTGTTTTCGGGGTGCACCCACTTCGACCCGGGCAGGTTGAGTCCTGGGGGATAGGAGCGGGTCCCGTTGGGGTACTGCCAGATGATTGGATACAGCCCCAGCTGGTTGTACGAGGCTGAGGTGTGGCTGTGTGTCTGGGGCTGAGAGACAGGGTGGTGATGGGCTAGTCCCAGGTGCCCCAGCCCTGAGGAGTCTAGTCGGGGATGACCCCCCAGCAGGGGGCCTGGAGGCAGGCCGGAGAGCACCCCGGAGAGGAGGTGGTGGTGGGAGGAGGGCAGGAGGTGGGAGGTGTGGTGGTGGGAGGAGGCGTGGAGGGGGTGGAGCTGGGGGTGCAGATAGGACACGTGATTGGACTCCTGGTTGGGACGGACAAGCGCAGGGTCCCGGTACACGGTGAAATGCTCGTTCTTATCGATGATTAGCGGGCTCTTAGTGCAAGACCCTGGCGACTCAGTCCCTCGGGCCAGGACGGGCTTAAAGCTGGAGCGAGAGGGGTTGTCCGGGTAACGGACTTTATGCTTGGACACCTCTGGGGAGGTGAGGGGTTTGGGTTTAGACCCAGTCTCTAGAACACTCTGTGTTTTAGACTTGACGATGTCAGGGGAGCAGAGGGGCGTATGCTTCAGGGCCTCTGGGGAGGGGAGGGGCTTGGGGACATCAGGGGAGGGGCTTAGCTTGTACGACTTCCTGGCCTCGTCGGCCAACGAGGCGTTCTTAATGCAGGGCAACATGGAGGAATATAGCTGCTTCTCTCTCTCTACTACAGCAGCAGACTCACTGACTGATGCTACAGGTCTGATCACCACTGAATGGACTAACTCCATCTTACTGCCCAGGCTGCCAGCTACATGCTGCTTTGCCTCTGGCTTCCTACACTCTGTCACTGAGGGAGTCTGGTTCCTAAGGTTACACTCTGTCACTGAGGGAGTCTGGTTCCTAAGGTCACACTCTGTCACTGAGGGAGTCTGGTTCCTAAGGTCACACTCTGATACTGAGGGAGTCTGGTTCCTAAGGTCACACTCTGTTACTGAGGGAGTCTGGTTCCTAAGGTCACACTCCGTCACTGAGGGAGTCTGGTTCCTAAGGTCACACTCCGTCACTGAGGGAGTCTGGTTCCTAAGGTCACACTCCGAGGGGCTCTTACGAAGGGGAGAGGGAGGGGCCACAGAGGGGTTTAGCACCAAATGTCTGCTGGGCTCAGAGAGGTAGGAGGGCTCAGATGGATTCTGGGAGGCCAGCAGGGCCGAGACGGCCTCAGAGTTCTCCCGGGAGGCCATGTGTGCGTTAGCGTCCTCTGCTGTGATGTGGATTATATACTGAGAGGGAGTCTGTGTCCTGGCGACCACCCCAGCGCTGGTGTACTGGTCCTTGGACTGGAGATGGGTCTGGGAGGGGTCTTTCATAGTGCTGTTGTTCTCCATGATGCCCTCCCCTTGGCCCTCAGAGGGGGCAGAGCCCTGGGAGGAGGACAGGGGAAGGGCCTGCTGCTGTCGCAGGGATGACCTCGGCTCCCTGTCGGCTGACGACTGCTGAAACGTCGTCTTCTGAAGCTCCTCACCCCAGGGGGAGAGACTGTCTGTCAGAGCAGACTCCTTCCCAGTCTTAGAACCCTGGCTCTTGTGTCCCTCCTGGCCGGTCTTCCCTTTTAGCTCCTCCTCTGAGTTCTGCTCTGAGGAAGAGGAGGAGTCTGCCGTCCTGGTTCTCTTGGTAGACATCTCAGAGTCACTGCTCTCAGAGAAGTCAGACCTCACTGTCGTCTCGCTTCTCAGTCTTTTTAAACCTGATTTCTTCTCCTCTTCCTCCTCCGCTTTCCTCCGCTTATTCACTGCCACCTGCTTGCTGCTCGTACTTTTAAAGAAGTCTGGAGAGATGAATCAAAGGAGGAGAATATATTAGAGAAGTCTGGAGAGATCAATCAGAGGAGAATATATTAGAAGTCTAAATGACAAGCAGCAGAATGTACAGTACACAGCATCAGTCCTAGACCGCGTCCCAAATGGAACCCTATTCCTTACATAGTGCACTATGAGCCCTGGTCTGAAGTAGTGCACTATACAGTGACTTGCGAAAGTATTCACCCCCCTTGGCATTTTTCCTATTTTGTTGACTTACAACCTGGAATTAAAATAGATTTTTGGGGGATTTGTATCCTTTGATTTACACAACATGCCTACCACTTTGAAGATGCAAAATAGTTTTAATTGTGAAACAAACAAGAAGACAAAAAAAACAGAAAACTTGAGCGTGCATAACCATTCCCCCCCCCAAAGTCAATACTTTTGCAGCAATTACAGCTGCAAGTCTCTTGGGGTATGTCTCTATAAGCTTGGCACATCTAGCCACTGGGATTTTTGGCCATTCTTCAAGGCAAAACTGCTCCAGCTCCTTCAAGTTGTATTGGTTCCGCTGGCGTACAGGAATCTTTAAAAGTCATACCACAGATTCTCAATGGGATTGAGGTCTGGCCTTTGACTAGGCCGGGGGTCGACCCATGGACTAGGCCATTCCAAGACATTTAAATGTTTTCCCATAAACCACTCGACTGTTACTTTACAGTATGCTTAGGGTCATTGTCCTGCTGGAAGGTGAACCTCCGTCCCAGTCTCAAATCTCTGGAAGACTGAAACCGGTTTCCCCTCAATAATTTCCCTGTATTTAGCGCCATCCATCATTCCTTCAATTCTGACCAGTTTCCCAGTCTCTGCCAATGAAAAACATCCCCACAGCAAGATGCTGCCACAACCACACTTCACTGTGGGATGGTGTTCTCGGGGTGATGAGAGGTTTGCGCCAGATTTGCGCCAGACATAGCGTTTTCCTTGATGGCCAAAAAGCACCTTCTTCCATATGTTTGGGGCGTCTCCCACATGCCTTTTAACGCTCACAGAGTAGGGAGTAACGCTCCCAGAGCAGGGAGAAACACTCCCAGAGCAGGGAGAAACGCTCCCAGAGCAGGGAGAAACGCTCCCAGAGCAGGGAGAAACGCTCCCAGAGCAGGGAGTAACGCTCCCAGACCAGAGCAGGGAGTAACGCTCCCAGACCAGAGCAGGGAGTAACGCTCCCAGACCAGAGCAGGGAGTAACGCTCCCAGACCAGAGCAGGGAGTAACGCTCCCAGACCAGAGCAGGGAGTAACGCTCCCAGACCAGAGCAGGGAGGAACGCTCCCAGACCAGGGAGTAACGCTCCCAGAGCAGGGAGTAATGCGAGTAACGCTCCCAGAGCAGGGAGTAACGCTCCTAGAGCAGGGAGTAACGCTCCCAGAGCAGGGAGTAACGCTCCTAGAGCAGGCAGTAACGCTCCCAGAGCAGGGAGTAATGCGAGTAACGCTCCCAGAGCAGGGAGTAACGCTCCCAGAGCAGGGAGTAACGCTCACAGAGCAGGCAGTAACGCTCCCAGAGTAGGGAGTAACGCTCCCAGAGTAGGGAGTAACGCTCCCAGAGTAGGGAGTAACGCTCCTAGAGCAGGGAGTAACGCTCCTAGAGCAGGGAGTAACGCTCCTAGAGTAGGGAGTAACGCTCCTAGAGTAGGGAGTAACGCTCCTAGAGCAGGGAGTAACGCTCCTAGAGCAGGGAGTAACGCTCCTAGAGCAGGGAGTAACGCTCCTAGAGCAGGGAGTAATGCGAGTAACGCTCCCAGAGCAGGGAGTAACGCTCCCAGAGCAGGGAGTAACGCTCCTAGAGCAGGGAGTAACGCTCCTAGAGCAGGGAGTAACGCTCCTAGAGCAGGGAGTAACGCTCCTAGAGCAGGCAGTAACGCTCCCAGAGTAGGCAGTAACGCTCCCAGAGTAGGGAGTAACGCTCCCAGAGTAGGGAGTAACGCTCCTAGAGTAGGGAGTAACGCTCCTAGAGCAGGGAGTAACGCTCCTAGAGCAGGGAGTAACGCTCCTAGAGCAGGGAGTAACGCTCCTAGAGTAGGGAGTAATGCTCCTAGAGTAGGGAGTAACGCTCCTAGAGTAGGGAGTAACGCTCCTAGAGCAGGGAGTAACTCTCCTAGAGCAGGGAGTAACGCTCCTAGAGCAGGGAGTAACGCTCCTAGAGCAGGGAGAAACGCTCCTAGAGCAGGGAGTAATGCTCCTAGAGCAGGGAGTAATGCTCCTAGAGCAGGGAGTAACGCTCCTAGAGCGAAGTAACGCTCCTAGAGCGAAGTAACGCTCCTAGAGCAGGGAGTAACGCTCCCAGAGCAGGGAGTAATGCTCCTCCTAGCTGTTATAATTCCTGCAGTTTATCAGCGACTCCAAGTCTTAAACTGCATCCTGTCTTCAGGTCAATAAATACATTGATAAAACACGCTAACACTCCAGACACTAGTCAGACTGTTCTCTCTAATACCCAATGACAAGTCTGGAACCAACAGGACCCTGAATATCTTCTACCCCCAAGACATGAGACTGCTAAAAGGTTAACCAAATAGCTACACAGACTATCCGCATTGACTCATCACATACACTGCTACTACTGTTTA
>NW_021823195.1:2121085-2156191 GCF_901001165.1 Salmo trutta
AAATATGAAGACAGGAGTATAGAGGAGTATTTAATATGGAGACAGGAGTATAGAGGAGTATAGAGGAGTATTTAATATGGAGACAGGAGTATAGAGGAGTATAGAGGAGTATTTAATATGGAGACAGGAGTATAGAGGAGTATAGAGGAGTATTTAATATGGAGACAGGAGTATAGAGGAGTATAGAGGTGTATTTAATATGAAGAGATGAGTAGAGAGGAGTATTTAATATGGAGACAGGAGTATAGATGAGTATAGAGGTGTATTTAATATGTATAGAGGAGTATAGAGGAGTACAGATGAGTATTTAATATGAAGACAGGGGTATAGAGGAGTATAGAGGAGTATTTAATATGAAGACAGGAGTATAGAGGAGTATAGAGGAGTATTTAATATGGAGACAGGAGTATAGAGGAGTATAGAGGAGTATTTAATATGAAGACAGGAGTACAGAGGTGTATTTAATATGGAGACAGGAGTATAGAGGAGTATAGAGGTGTATTTAATATGGAGACAGGAGTATAGAGGAGTATTTCATATGGAGACAGGAGTATAGAGGAGTATAGAGGTGTATTAAATATGAAGACAGGAGTATAGAGGAGTATTTAATATGTATAGAGGAGTATAGAGGTGTATTTAATATGGAGACAGGAGTATAGAGGAGTATTTAATATGTAGACAGGAGTATAGAGGAGTATAGAGGTGTATTTAATATGGAGACAGGAGTATAGAGGAGTATAGAGGAGTATTTAATATGAAGACAGGAGTATAGAGGAGTATAGAGGAGTATTTAATATGAAGACAGGAGTACAGAGGTGTATTTAATATGGAGACAGGAGTATAGAGGAGTATAGAGGTGTATTTAATATGGAGACAGGAGTATAGAGGTGTATTAAATATGAAGACAGGAGTATAGAGGACTATAGAGGTGTATTTAATATGGAGACAGGAGTATAGAGGAGTATAGAGGTGTATTAAATATGAAGACAGGAGTATAGAGGAGTATAGAGGTGTATTTAATATGGAGACAGGAGTATAGAGGAGTATTTAATATGGAGACAGGAGTATAGAGGAGTATAGAGGAGTATAGAGGTGTATTTAACATGGAGAGAGGAGTATAGAGGAGTATTTAACATGGAGACAGCAGAGTATAGAGGAGTATAGAGGAGTATTTAACATGGAGAGAGGAGTATAGAGGAGTATTTAACATGGAGAGAGGAGTATAGAGGAGTATTTAACATGGACACAGCAGAGTATTTACCTGGTCATTCATCACCACCATATTACGGCTGAACAGATCATGATATGTGATGATTCCTGTGAACCACTGAGTAGCTGAGTCTTGTCTGTAAACACGAACTCTGTAACCATTTAATGAATAGGGACCTGGAGGAGAGAGGACAGGAGCACTATGTTAACACAGCACAGTGGGGCTTAAATACGGACTGAAATTATTCACTTATTCCGCTTCAGATACCAACTCAGACATCTGTAGCTTGGCTAGATATTCTTCCAAACACGCAATACACAATCAATATCAGAGACCTGTCTTAAACGCTTCAACTGTCTCTCTGTCCATTTCGACCACAGAGAGGTCCATGAGGTCCATGCACCTTGGCCAGAGTCTACAGACAAGACCGATCACCTCATCTGGTTGCTGGACTAGGGAGTCCATTACAACAGAGAGGTCCATGAGGTCCATGCTGCTCTAATTAAACACTACGTCTCATTAGGTCAAATCCATTACAGTCATTACAATGTGGATGATGTTGACAAGCATCAGCTCCAAGTCTGACGTCAGTCCTGAATGACCAGGACCAGAGGTTCTTCAGCTGTCAGGCAGACAGTCTGGTCCTCCTCACAACACACTGACTAACAGACAGTCTGGTCCTCACAGCACACTGACTAACAGACAGTCAGTGTGTTGTGAGGACCAGACTAACAGACAGTCTGGTCCTCCTCACAGCACACTAACTAACAGACAGTCTGGTCCTCCTCACAACACACTGACTAAAAGACAGTCTGGTCCTCACAACACACTGACTAACAGACAGTCTGGTCCTCACAGCACACTGACTAACAGACAGTCTGGTCCTCACAACACACTGACTAACAGACAGTCTGGTCCTCCTTACAGCACACTGACTAACAGACAGTCTGGTCCTCCTCACAGCACACTGACTAACAGACAGTCTGGTCCTCCTCACAACACACTGACTAACAGACAGTCTGGTCCTCCTCACAGCAAACTGACTAACAGACAGTCTGGTCCTCCTCACAGCACACTGACTAACAGACAGTCTGGTCCTCCTCACAACACACTGACTAACAGACAGTCTGGTCCTCACAGCACACTAACTAACAGACAGTCTGGTCCTCCTCACAGCACACTGACTAACAGACAGTCTGGTCCTCCTCACAGCACACTGACTAACAGACAGTCTGGTCCTCCTCACAGCACACTGACTAACAGACAGTCTGGTCCTCACAGCACACTGACTAACAGACAGTCTGGTCTTCCTCACAGCACACTGACTAACAGACAGTCTGGTCTGACGTCAGTACCAGCAGTAGTGCTCTATATAGGGAATAGGGCTCTGGTCAACAGTAGTGCTCTATATAGGGAATAGGGCTCTGGTCAACAGTAGTGCTCTATATAGGGAATAGGGATCTGGTCAACAGTAGTGCTCTATATAGGGAATAGGGCTCTGGTCAACAGTAGTGCTCTATATAGGGAATAGGGCTCTGGTCAACAGTAGTGCACTATATAGGGAATAGGGCTCTGGTCAACAGTAGTGTTCTATATAGGGAATAGGGCTCTGGTCAACAGTAGTGCTCTATATAGGGAATAGGGCTCTGGTCAACAGTAGTGCTCTATATAGGGCTCTGGTCAACAGTAGTGCTCTATATAGGGCTCTGGTCAACAGTAGTGCTCTATATAGGGAATAGGGCCCTGGTCAACAGTAGTGCTCTATATAGGGCTCTGGTCAACAGTAGTGCTCTATATAGGGCTCTGGTCAACAGTAGTGCTCTATATAGGGAATAGGGCTCTGGTCAACAGTAGTGCTCTATATAGGGCTCTGGTCAACAGTAGTACACTATATAGGGAATAGGGCTCTGGTCAACAGTAGTGTTCTATATAGGGCTCTGGTCAACAGTAGTACACTATATAGGGAATAGGGCTCTGGTCAACAGTAGTGTTCTATATAGGGCTCTGGTCAACAGTAGTACACTATATAGGGAATAGGGCTCTGGTCAACAGTAGTGTTCTATATAGGGCTCTGGTCAACAGTAGTGCTCTATATAGGGAATAGGGCTCTGGTCAACAGTAGTGTTCTATATAGGGAATAGGGCTCTGGTCAACAGTAGTGCTCTATATAGGGAATAGGGCTCTGGTCAACAGTAGTGCACTATATAGGGAATAGGGCTCTGGTCAACAGTAGTGTTCTATATAGGGAATAGGGCTCTGGTCAACAGTAGTGCTCTATATAGGGAATAGGGCTCTGGTCAACAGTAGTGCTCTATATAGGGAATAGGGCTCTGGTCAACAGTAGTGCTCTATATAGGGAATAGGGCTCTGGTCAACAGTAATGCTCTATATAGGGAATTGGGCTCTGGTCAACAGTAGTGCTCTATATAGGGAATAGGGCTCTGGTCAACAGTAGTGCTCTATATAGGGCTCTGGTCAACAGTAGTGCTCTATATAGGGAATAGGGCCCTGGTCAACAGTAGTGCTCTATATAAGGAATAGGGCTCTGGTCAACAGTAGTGCTCTATATAGGGAATAGGGCTCTGGTCAACAGTAGTGCTCTATATAGGGTGTTTCTTACCTTGCAGAAATATTTCCTGAACCTTTTGATCTTTGAGCCAGAACCTGACCTCTTCATGCAGCTCAGGGTTGTCCCTGAGAACAGGACTCAGACTGTCCACTTCATCCTGCAGACAGACGGAGGAAGGGGACACGTTACAATCATATTATATACATACTGAAGACCTTTCAGTACATTACTACTGGAGATAGAAGCTGTTTATTATACCAGACGATACATTACAACCATATTTACTACAATTAAAAACAAGAAACCATTTTTGAAGTGAGAAGTCGGCACTGGTCTGAAGCAGAAAATGAAAGGAAATTCATAAGCAACACGATGTCTCCTTTCCTTTCACCCATGCTCTACCAAGGTTATCCAGCACCAATGTCTACTCCACCCATGCTCTACCAAGGTTATCCAGCACCAATGTCTACTCCACCCATGCTCTACCAAGGTTATCCAGCACCAATGTCTACTCCACCAATGCTCTACCAAGGTTATCCAGCACCAATGTCTACTCCACCCATGCTCTACCAAGGTTATCCAGCACCAATGTCTACTCCACCCATGCTCTACCAAGGTTATCCAGCACCAATGTCTACTCCACCCATGCTCTACCAAGGTTATCCAGCACCAATGTCTACTCCACCCATGCTCTACCAAGGTTTTCCAGCACCAATGTCTACTCCACCCATGCTCTACCAAGGTTTCACAGCACTAATGTCTACTCCACCCATGCTCTACCAAGGTTTTACAGCACCAATGTCTACTCCACCCATGCTCTACCAAGGTTTCACAGCACCAATGTCTACTCCACCCATGCTCTACCAAGGTTATCCAGCACCAATGTCCACTCCACCCATGCCCTACCAAGGTTTTCCAGCACCAATGTCCACTCCACCCATGCTCTACTAAGGTTTTCCAGCACCAATGTCTACTCCACCCATGCTCTACCAAGGTTATCCAGCACCAATGTCTACTCCACCCATGCTCTACCAAGGTTTTCCAGCACCAATGTCTACTCCACCCATGCTCTACCAAGGTTTTCCAGCACCAATGTCTACTCCACCCATGCTCTACCAAGGTTTCCAGCACCAATGTCTACTCCACCCATGCTCTACCAAGGTTTTCCAGCACCAATGTCCACTCCACCCATGCTCTACCAAGGTTTTCCAGCACCAATGTCCACTCCACCCATGCCCTACCAAGGTTTTCCAGCACCAATGTCCACTCCACCCATGCCCTACCAAGGTTTTCCAGCACCAATGTCCACTCCACCCATGCTCTACCAAGGTTATCCAGCACCAATGTCTACTCCACCCATGCTCTACCAAGGTTATCCAGCACCAATGTCTACTCCACCCATGCTCTACCAAGGTTTTCCAGCACCAATGCCTACTCCACCCATGCTCTACCAAGGTTATCCAGCACCAATGTCCACTCCACCCATGCTCTACCAAGGTTTCACAGCACCAATGTCTACTCCACCCATGCTCTACCAAGGTTTCACAGCACCAATGTCTACTCCACCCATGCTCTACCAAGGTTTCACAGCACCAATGTCTACTCCACCCATGCTCTACCAAGGTTTAACAGCACCAATGTCTACTCCACCCATGCTCTACCAAGGTTTTACAGCACCAATGTCTACTCCACCAATGCTCTACCAAGGTTTTCCAGCACCAATGTCTACTCCACCCATGCTCTACCAAGGTTATCCAGCACCAATGTCTACTCCACCCATGCTCTAAAATCTCTCTCGGTCTTCCTCTCTGGCCCTCCTCCCCTCCCCTTCTCTCTCTCGGTCTTCCTCTCTCTCCCTCTGTGTGTTGGAGGATCTTCTAGTTGCTCCAGTGGAAAGCATGTACATATGGGTGTTGCTGCGTTATGGAATTTAAAATACTTCCAGATACAACTCTGACCCAGAAAAACAAGGCTTCCTCTTCCAATCCCGTTCTACTACTGACACAGGAAGGCAGGGGGGAGAGAGGGTGTGTGTGAGTCTCTCTCTGTGTGTGTGTGTGTGTGTGTGTGTGTGTGTGTGTGTGTGTGTGTGTGTGTGTGTGTGTGTGTGTGTGTGAGTGTGTGTGTGTGTGTGTGTCTCTGTGGACAACAGTGTGGATTTAAAGTACAGTCCTATCATATGACATCCCATCCTTCATTCACATCCATCCATTAGACAGAGTCTACCAGCCTATACCTGACCTATACACCCATCCATTAGACAGACAGTCTACCAGCCTATACCTGACCTATACACCCATCCATCAGACAGTCTACCAGCCTATACCTGACCTATACACCCATCCATTAGACAGACAGTCTACCAGCCTATACCTGACCTATACACCCATCCATTAGACAGACAGTCTACCAGCCTATACCTGACCTATACACCCATCCATTAGACAGTCTACCAGCCTATACCTGACCTATACACCCATCCATTAGACAGACAGTCTACCAGCCTATACCTGACCTATACACCCATCCATCCATTAGACAGACAGTCTACCAGCCTATACCTGACCTATTCACCCATCCATCCATTAGACAGACAGTCTACCAGCCTATACCTGACCTATACACCCATCCATTAGACAGTCTACCAGCCTATACCTGACCTATACACCCATCCATTAGACAGACAGTCTACCAGCCTATACCTGACCTATACACCCATCCATCCATTAGACAGTCTACCAGCATATACCTGACCTATACACCCATCCATTAGACAGTCTACCAGCCTATACCTGACCTATACACCCATCCATTAGACAGTCTACCAGCCTATACCTGACCTATACACCCATCCATTAGACAGACAGTCTACCAGCCTATACCTGACCTATACACCCATCCATTAGACAGACAGTCTACCAGCCTATACCTGACCTATACACCCATCCATTAGACAGTCTACCGGCCTATACCTGACCTATACACCCATCCATTACAGAGTCTACCAGCCTATACCTGACCTATACACCCATCCATCAGACAGTCTACCAGCCTATACCTGACCTATACACCCATCCATTAGACAGACAGTCTACCAGCCTATACCTGACCTATACACCCATCCATCAGACAGTCTACCAGCCTATACCTGACCTATACACCCATCCATTAGACAGACAGTCTACCAGCCTATACCTGACCTATACACCCATCCATTAGACAGACAGTCTACCAGCCTATACACCCATCCTTTAGACAGTCTACCAGCCAAAACCTGACCTATACACCCATCCATTAGACAGTCAGTCTACCAGCTTATACCTGACCTATACACCCATCCATTAGACAGACAGTCTACCAGCCTATACCTGACCTATACACCCATCCATTAGACAGTCTACCAGCCTATACCTGACCTATACACCCATCCATTAGACAGTCTACCAGCCTATACCTGACCTATACACCCATCCATTAGACAGACAGTCTACCAGCCTATACCTGACCTATACACCTGTCATGACGTTGGCCTGTGGGTAAGGTTTATGACCCCCCCATAAATACCCTTCTCCCTTCCCCTCTCTCTCTGACCCTACTGAAGGACTGGAATAGCCTGTGTTAAATATAGAGAGTCTGGGAACATCAAACATGGGGAAAGGAACCATATTTTGGTAATAAAACCAGTTGGAAATATGCTTGATAACGTAATGAGTATGTATGTCAGTTCATTGTTATCTGAGACATTATGATTGATGACAGGACGACATAAACTGTACCTGAGAAAGTATACACCCTCTAGTTATCAGAGTCACATGGAATTGTTATGCAATTGAAATGTTTGATATTGAAATTGTTTGTTAGGAGATTAAATGTAATTTTAGCTTCCAAATGAGAGAATTGGGTTTTCATAAGGAAAGGGCCCTGCCCGATCAGTGGCCAACCCTGTGAAGAGACATGGGGTTATAAACGATGAAACACCTCCTTTCCCCCTCTCCACTATATAAGTCTTTGACGAAAAGACATTCACGGTTCCAGTACGTGAGGTCTGCAGCCTCTACGTTAGAAGGACAGGCACATATCAAGGACAGAACTAAGCCAACCTCGGTGTGAGCTATGGTATGAACTGGTATGAACTTTGAGCTTATTCACTACAGAAGTGATACTTCCTAGCCGTTGAGTTAGCGCTGCTAACGTGGGCTAGGAAAGGACGGACGACGGGTCCAGTCTAACAACCAGACGAAGATACCACCACCATTGACATTCTTCCACACTACAGGAAGATCTGTTGGCCAACCCGGCCAGCATCTACGACCAATCTACCGAAGCGCAGCTCAGAGTAAATATTTATTGCATTTTCCTTTTCCAAATGGGCGGTAATTTAGAATGCATAAGATAATGTATTTACGATAGCATAGCTGCTGTTTCTTTGTTCCTAAATCTTCCCGCCCTTTCATTCAAGCCCAACCCCCTTTTCCTTTGTGTAACCAGGTTCCGTCCACCGGGACGTTTTCTGTATGACATCAATTGTATTCTGTGTATTTGTAATTCTGTGTGATTAGTTAGGTATTTAGTAAATAAATAATTAAACCCAATGTTGTATTGCTGATTCAACTTGTTAGCCAGGGTTCGTGAAGATAACCAAGAATTTACAACTTTCATTATGAGACTGAAAATAAGATAAGGGTTAATATTGACTGCTATCGATGTAAAATATTACTAAGTATTTTAAGAGTTTATTCGGAAGATAACAGCTCTATAAACGTTCTTCCGTGGTGCCCCGACTTTCTAGTTAATTACATTTACATGATTAGCTTAATCAGGTAATATTAATTACAGAGAAATCATTTTATAGGTTAGCATGTCATATCACTTAATCCGGCATAGCCAAAGACACGACACACCCATCCAATAGACAGTCTACCAGCCTATACCTGACCTACACACCCATCCATTAGACAGTCAGTCTACCAGCCTATACCTGACCTATACACCCATCCACTAGACAGTCTACCAGCCTATACCTGACCTATACACCCATCCATTAGACAGACAGTCTACCAGCCTATACCTGACCTATACACCCATCCATCAGACAGTCAGTCTACCAGCCTATACACCCATCCATTAGACACAGTCTACCAGCCTATACCTGACCTATACACCCATCCATTAGACAGTCAGTCTACCAGCCTATACCTGACCTATACACCCATCCATTAGACAGTCAGTCTACCAGCCTATACCTGACCTATACACCCATCCATTAGACAGTCTACCAGCCTATACCTGACCTATACACCCATCCATTAGACAGACAGTCTACCAGCCTATACCTGACCTATACACCCATCCATCAGACAGTCAGTCTACCAGCCTATACACCCATCCATTAGACACACAGTCTACCAGCCTATACCTGACCTATACACCCATCCATTAGACAGACAGTCTACCAGCCTATACCTGACCTATACACCCATCCATTAGACAGTCAGTCTACCAGCCTATACCTGACCTATACACCCATCCATTAGACATTAGACAGTCTACCAGCCTATACCTGACCTATACACCCATCCATTAGACAGTCAGTCTACCAGCCTATACCTGACCTATACACCCATCCATTAGACAGACAGTCTACCAGCCTATACCTGACCTATACACCCATCCATTAGACAGACAGTCTACCAGCCTATACCTGACGTATACACCCATCCATTAGACAGTCTACCAGCTTATACCTGACGTATACACCCATCCATTAGACAGTCTACCAGCTTATACCTGACCTATACACCCATCCATTAGACAGACAGTCTACCAGCCTATACCTGACCTACACACCCATCCATTAGACAGTCTACCAGCCTATACCTGACCTATACAACCATCCATTAGACAGTCTACCAGCCTATACCTGAGGAGAGAGGGAGGAGACTAGGATACTGGTGAGGAGACTAGGATACTGGTGAGGAGAGAGGGAGAAGACTAGGATACTGGTGAGGAGAGAGGGAGGAGACTAGGATACTGGTGAGGAGAGAGGGAGGAGACTAGGATACTGGTGAGGAGAAAGGGAGGAGACTAGGATACCGGTGAGGAGAGAGGGAGGAGACTAGGATACAGGTGAGGAGAGAGGGATGAGACTAGGATACAGGTGAGGAGACTAGGATACTGGTGAGGAGAGAGGGAGGAGACTAGGATACCGGTGAGGAGAGAGGGAGGAGACTAGGATACCGGTGAGGAGAGAGGGAGGAGACTAGGATACAGGTGAGGAGACTAGGATACCGGTGAGGAGAGAGGGAGGAGACTAGGATACAGGTGAGGAGACTAGGATACCGGTGAGGAGAGAGGGAGGAGACTAGGATACCGGTGAGGAGAGAGGGAGGAGACTAGGATACCGGTGAGGAGAGAGGGAGGAGACTAGGATCCTGGTGAGGAGAGAGGGAGGAGACTAGGATCCTGGTGAGGAGAGAGGGAGGAGACTAGGATCCTGGTGAGGAGTGAGGGAGGAGACTAGGATCCTGGTGAGGAGAGAGGGAGGAGGCTAGGATCCTGGTGAGGAGAGAGGGAGGAGACTAGGATCCTGGTGAGGAGAGAGGGAGGAGACTAGGATCCTGGTGAGGAGAGAGGGAGGAGACTAGGATCCTGGTGAGGAGAGAGGGAGGAGACTAGGATCCTGGTGAGGAGAGAGGGAGGAGGCTAGGATCTGGTGAGGAGAGAGGGAGGAGACTAGGATCCTGGTGAGGAGAGAGGGAGGAGACTAGGATCCTGGTGAGGAGAGAGGGAGGAGACTAGGATCCTGGTGAGGAGAGAGGGAGGAGACTAGGATCCTGGTGAGGAGAGAGGGAGGAGACTAGGATCCTGGTGAGGAGAGAGGGAGGAGACTAGGATCCTGGTGAGGAGAGAGGGAGGAGACTAGGATACTGGTGAGGAGAGAGGGAGGAGACTAGGATACTGGTGATTGATTAAACGGAGGGCTTGTTTTGCAGAACGTCATGTTGAATTCTGTCGAAACATTTTCATTTTCATTCAAAACCAGGCAGACCCAGTGACTAAAACCAGGCAGTTCCAGTGTGACTAAAACCAGGCAGACCCAGTGTGACTAAAACCAGGCAGTTCCAGTGTGACTAAAACCAGGAAGATCCAGTGTGACTAAAACCAGGCAGATCCAGTGTGACTAAAACCAGGCAGATCCAGTGTGACTAAAACCAGGCAGATCCAGTGTGACTAAAACCAGGCAGACCCAGTGTGACTAAAACCAGGCAGACCCAGTGTGACTAAAACCAGGCAGACCCAGTGTGACTAAAACCAGGCAGACCCAGTGTGACTAAAACCAGGCAGATCCAGTGTGAATAAAACCAGGCAGATCCAGTGTGACTAAAACCAGGCAGTTCCAGTGTGACTAAAACCAGGCAGATCCAGTGTGACTAAAACTAAAACCAGGCAGATCCAGTGACTAAAACTAAAACCAGGTAGACACAGTGTGACTAAAACCAGGTAGACCCAGTGTGACTAAAACCAGGCAGATCCAGTGTGACTAAAACTAAAACCAGGTAGACACAGTGTGACTAAAACCAGGTAGACCCAGTGTGACTAAAACCAGGCAGATCCAGTGTGACTAAAACCAGGCAGATCCAGTGTGACTAAAACCAGGCAGACCCAGTGTGACTAAAACCAGGCAGATCCAGTGTGACTAAAACCAGGCAGATCCAGTGTGACTAAAACCAGGCAGATCCAGTGTGACTAAAACCAGGTAGACCCAGTGTGACTAAAACCAGGCAGATCCAGTGTGACTAAAACCAGGTAGATCCAGTGTGACTAAAACCAGGCAGATCCAGTGTGACTAAAACTAAAACCAGGCAGATCCAGTGTGACTAAAACTAAAACCAGGTAGACACAGTGTGACTAAAACCAGGCAGATCCAGTGTGACTAAAACTAAAACCAGGCAGATCCAGTGTGACTAAAACCAGGCAGATCCAGTGTGACTAAAACCAGGCAGACCCAGTGTAACTAAAACCAGGCAGATCCAGTGTGACTAAAACCAGGCAGATCCAGTGTGACTAAAACTAAAACCAGGCAGATCCAGTGTGACTAAAACTAAAACCAGGCAGATACAGTGTGACTAAAACTAAAACCAGGTAGACACATTGTGACTAAAACCAGGCAGATCCAGTGTGACTAAAACTAAAACCAGGCAGATCCAGTGTGACTAAAACTAAAACCAGGTAGACACATTGTGACTAAAACCAGGTAGATCCAGTGTGACTAAAACCAGGCAGATCCAGTGTGACTAAAACTAAAACCAGGCAGATCCAGTGTGACTAAAACCAGGCAGATCCAGTGACTAAAACCAGGCAGATCCAGTGTGACTCGGAGAGGAGTGGTGTAACAGAGAGTCCCAAATGGCACCCCATTCCCTATAGGCCCTAGTCAAATTTAGTGCTCTATATAGGGAATAGGGCCCTAGGGACAGCAGCTCAGACAGAACACTAGCAGGACTCAGTGGGACAGCAGCTCAGACAGAACACTAGCAGGACTCAGTGGGACAGCAGCTCAGACAGAACACTAGCAGGACTCAGTGGGACAGCAGCTCAGACAGAACACTAGCAGGACTCAGTGGGACAGCAGCTCAGACAGAACACTAGCAGGACTCAGTGGGACAGCAGCTCAGACAGAACACTAGCAGGACTCAGTGGGACAGCAGCTCAGACAGAACACTAGCAGGACTCAGTGGGACAGCAGCTCAGACAGAACACTAGCAGGACTCAGTGGGACAGCAGCTCAGACAGAACACTAGCAGGACTCAGCGGGACAGCAGCTCAGACAGAACACTAGCAGGACTCAGTGGGACAGCAGCTCAGACAGAACACTAGCAGGACTCAGTGGGACAGCAGCTCAGACAGAACACTAGCAGGACTCAGTGGGACAGCAGCTCAGACAGAACACTAGCAGGACTCAGTGGGACAGCAGCTCAGACAGAACACTAGCAGGACTCAGTGGGACAGCAGCTCAGACAGAACACTAGCAGGACTCAGTGGGACAGCAGCTCAGACAGAACACTAGCAGGACTCAGTGGGACAGCAGCTCAGACAGAACACTAGCAGGACTCAGTGGGACAGCAGCTCAGACAGAACACTAGCAGGACTCAGCGGGACAGCAGCTCAGACAGAATACTAGCAGGACTCAGCGGGACAGCAGCTCAGACAGACTAACGCCAGACATATTAACTGTGTTCATTAACAATGAATGGGCTGCTCACTGGTGTGTGTCTGTGACGGCCCAGTCCCATTACTGAGAGGTTCCACATGACCGAGTCCTGTTATTAGTATTCCACCGCAGTGGCCCCTGATCTCACACACAGCTGCTGTGAGGTCTCCTGAACCGCTCTCCAGTCTGCCTTGTAGAGGGCGATGAGGAGCAGGGCCCCCTGCTGTCCTGAACCAGTCTCCAGTCTGCCTTGTAGAGGGCAATGAGGAGCAGGGCCCACTGCTGTCCTGAACCAGTCTCCAGTCTGCCTTGTAGAGGGCAATGAGGAGCAGGGCCCCCTGCTGTCCTGAACCACTCTCCAGTCTGCCTTGTAGAGGGCAATGAGGAGCAGGGCCCCCTGCTGTCCTGAACCAGTCTCCAGTCTGCCTTGTAGAGGGCAATGAGGAGCAGGGCCCCCTGCTGTCCTGAACCAGTCTCCAGTCTGCCTTGTAGAGGGCAATGAGGAGCAGGGCCCACTGCTGTCCTGAACCAGTCTCCAGTCTGCCTTGTAGAGGGCAATGAGGAGCAGGGCCCCCTGCTGTCCTGAACCAGTCTCCAGTCTGCCTTGTAGAGGGCAATGAGGAGCAGGGCCCCCTGCTGTCCTGAACCAGTCTCCAGTCTGCCTTGTAGAGGGCAATGAGGAGCAGGGCCCCCTGCTGTCCTGAACCGCTCTCCAGTCTGCCTTGTAGAGGGCAATGAGGAGCAGGGCCCCCTGCTGTCCTGAACCGCTCTCCAGTCTGCCTTGTAGAGGGCAATGAGGAGCAGGGCCCCCTGCTGTCCTGAACCAGTCTCCAGTCTGCCTTGTAGAGGGCAATGAGGAGCAGGGCCCCCTGCTGTCCTGAACCAGTCTCCAGTCTGCCTTGTAGAGGGCAATGAGGAGCAGGGCAATGAGGAGCAGGGCGATGAGGAGCAGGGCCCCCTGCTGTCCTGAACCACTCTCCAGTCTGCCTTGTAGAGGGCGATGAGGAGCAGGGCCCCCACCCTCTCTGGCTGCACGAGTCAAGGTGAGGGAGGAGACTTCATCACCCACCAGGCGAGGAGAGGAAGTGAGGCGATGCCTTTTATTTCACCTCCAGCCTCCCCTTCCTCCCTCTCCTGTCTGATTGATGTTGCTGCAGTGCTATATATTCAGAGGCATCTCAACATCTTAAAACTGGGACCAGGCCTATACAGCGGGACCGGGACCAAGCCTATACAGCGGGACCGGGACCAGGCCTATACAGCGGGACCGGGCCTCTACAGCGGGACCGGGACCAGGCCTATACAGCGGGACCGGGACCAAGCCTCTATAGCGGGACCGGGACCGGGCCTATACAGCGGGACCGGGCCTCTACAGCGGGACCGGGACCAAGCCTCTATAGCGGGACCGGGACCGGGCCTATACAGCGGGACCGGGACCAAGCCTCTATAGCGGGACCGGGACTGGGCCTATACAGCGGGACCGGGCCTCTACAGCGGGACCGGGACCGGGCCTCTACAGCGGGACCGGGACCGGGCCTCTACAGCGGGACCGGGACCGGGCCTCTACAGCGGGACCGGGCCTCGACAGCGGGACCGGGCCTCTACAGCGGGACCGGGCCTCTACAGCGGGACCGGGCCTCTACAGCGGGACCGGGACCGGACCTCTACAGCGGGACCGGGCCTCTACAGCGGGACCGGGCCTCTACAGCGGGACCGGGACCGGGCCTCTACAGCGGGACCGGGACCAAGCCTCTATAGCGGGACCGGGCCTCTACAGCGGGACCGGGACCGGGCCTCTACAGCGGAACCAGAACCGGGTCTCTACAGCGGGACCGGGCCTCTACAGCGGAACCGGAACCGGGCCTCTACAGCGGGATTGGTCCTCGACAGCGGGACCGGGCCTCGACAGCGGGACCGGGACCGGGCCTCTACAGCGGAACCGGGCCTCTACAGCGGAACCGGAACCGGGCCTCTACAGCGGAACCGGAACCGGGCCTCTACAGCGGAACCGGGCCTCTACAGCGGGATTGGGTCTCGACAGCGGGACCGGTCCTCGACAGCGGGACCGGGCCTCGACAGCGGGACCGGGCCTCGACAGCGGGACCGGGCCTCGACAGCGGGACCGGGACCGGGTCTCTACAGCGGGACCGGGACCGGGCCTCTACAGCGGGACCGGGACCGGGCCTCTACAGCGGGACCGGGACCGGGCCTCGACAGCGGGACCGGGACCGGGCCTCGACAGCGGGACCGGGACCGGGCCTCTACAGCGGGACCGGATCTCTACAGCGGGACCGGGACCGGGCCTCTACAGCGGGACCGGGACCGGTCCTCTACAGCGGGACCGGGACCGGGCCTCTACAGCGGGACCGGGACCGGGCCTCTACAGCGGGACCGGGCCTCTACATTACCAGTGCATATGCATCTACATTACTCCCACATTACCAGTGCATATGCACCAAAATATTTTGATGTGAAACCTGGACTTTGTATTTAGGAGCACCAGTATGAAATATTTTTCATTATGCTCATAAATTTCTTTGTGTGCATACATGTTTAAACTTAGGCACAACACGTAATTACATTACCAGAGCTCCCCCAGTTTAACATGTCCCATTACCAGAGCTCCCCCATTACAACCTGTCCCATTACCAGAGCTCCCCCAGTACAACCTGTCCCATTACCAGAGCTCCCCCAGTACAACCTGTCCCATTACCAGAGCTCCCCCAGTACAACCTGTCCCATTACCAGAGCTCCCCCAGTACAACCTGTTCCATTACCAGAGCTCCCCCAGTACAACCTGTCCCATTACCAGAGCTCCCCCAGTACAACCTGTCCCATTACCGGAGCTCCCCCAGTACAACCTGTCCCATTACCAGAGACCTGTCCCATGACCAGAGCTCCCTCAGTACAACCTGTCCCATTACCAGAGCTCCCCGGTGTAACCTGTCCCATTACCAGAGCTCCCCCAGTACAACCTGTCCCATTACCAGAGCTCCCCCAGTGTAACCTGTCTCATTACCAGAGCTCCCCGGTGTAACCTGTCCCATTACCAGAGCTCCCCCAGTACAACCTGTCCCATTACCAGAGCTCCCCCAGTACAACCTGTCCCATTACCAGAGCTGCCCCAGTACAACCTGTCCCATTACCAGAGCTGCCCCAGTACAACCTGTCCCATTACCAGAGCACCCCCAGTACAACCTGTCCCATTACCAGAGCACCCCCAGTACAACATGTCCCATTACCAGAGCACCCCCAGCACAACATGTCCCATTACCAGAGACCTGTCTCATTACCAGAGCTCCCCCAGTACAACCTGTCCCATTACCAGAGCTCCCCCAGTGTAACCTGTCCCATTACCAGAGCTCGCCCAGTACAACCTGTCCCATTACCAGAGCTGCCCCAGTACAACCTGTCCCATTACCAGAGCACCCCCAGTACAACATGTCCCATTACCAGAGACCTGTCTCATTACCAGAGCTCCACCAGTTAACATGTCCCATTACCAGAGCTCCCCCAGTGTAACCTGTCCCATTACCAGAGCTCCCCCAGTACAACCTGTCCCATTACCAGAGCTCCCCCAGTACAACCTGTCCCATTACCAGAGCTCCCCCAGTACAATGCTCTACCAAGGTTTTACAGCACCAATGTCTACTCCACCAATGCTCTACCAAGGTTTTCCAGCACCAATGTCTACTCCACCCATGCTCTACCAAGGTTATCCAGCACCAATGTCTACTCCACCCATGCTCTAAAATCTCTCTCGGTCTTCCTCTCTGGCCCTCCTCCCCTCCCCTTCTCTCTCTCGGTCTTCCTCTCTCTCCCTCTGTGTGTTGGAGGATCTTCTAGTTGCTCCAGTGGAAAGCATGTACATATGGGTGTTGCTGCGTTATGGAATTTAAAATACTTCCAGATACAACTCTGACCCAGAAAAACAAGGCTTCCTCTTCCAATCCCGTTCTACTACTGACACAGGAAGGCAGGGGGGAGAGAGGGTGTGTGTGAGTCTCTCTCTGTGTGTGTGTGTGTGTGTGTGTGTGTGTGTGTGTGTGTGTGTGTGTGTGTGTGTGTGTGTGTGAGTGTGTGTGTGTGTGTGTGTCTCTGTGGACAACAGTGTGGATTTAAAGTACAGTCCTATCATATGACATCCCATCCTTCATTCACATCCATCCATTAGACAGAGTCTACCAGCCTATACCTGACCTATACACCCATCCATTAGACAGACAGTCTACCAGCCTATACCTGACCTATACACCCATCCATCAGACAGTCTACCAGCCTATACCTGACCTATACACCCATCCATTAGACAGACAGTCTACCAGCCTATACCTGACCTATACACCCATCCATTAGACAGACAGTCTACCAGCCTATACCTGACCTATACACCCATCCATTAGACAGTCTACCAGCCTATACCTGACCTATACACCCATCCATTAGACAGACAGTCTACCAGCCTATACCTGACCTATACACCCATCCATCCATTAGACAGACAGTCTACCAGCCTATACCTGACCTATACACCCATCCATCCATTAGACAGACAGTCTACCAGCCTATACCTGACCTATACACCCATCCATTAGACAGTCTACCAGCCTATACCTGACCTATACACCCATCCATTAGACAGACAGTCTACCAGCCTATACCTGACCTATACACCCATCCATCCATTAGACAGTCTACCAGCATATACCTGACCTATACACCCATCCATTAGACAGTCTACCAGCCTATACCTGACCTATACACCCATCCATTAGACAGTCTACCAGCCTATACCTGACCTATACACCCATCCATTAGACAGACAGTCTACCAGCCTATACCTGACCTATACACCCATCCATTAGACAGACAGTCTACCAGCCTATACCTGACCTATACACCCATCCATTAGACAGTCTACCGGCCTATACCTGACCTATACACCCATCCATTACAGAGTCTACCAGCCTATACCTGACCTATACACCCATCCATCAGACAGTCTACCAGCCTATACCTGACCTATACACCCATCCATTAGACAGACAGTCTACCAGCCTATACCTGACCTATACACCCATCCATCAGACAGTCTACCAGCCTATACCTGACCTATACACCCATCCATTAGACAGACAGTCTACCAGCCTATACCTGACCTATACACCCATCCATTAGACAGACAGTCTACCAGCCTATACACCCATCCTTTAGACAGTCTACCAGCCAAAACCTGACCTATACACCCATCCATTAGACAGTCAGTCTACCAGCTTATACCTGACCTATACACCCATCCATTAGACAGACAGTCTACCAGCCTATACCTGACCTATACACCCATCCATTAGACAGTCTACCAGCCTATACCTGACCTATACACCCATCCATTAGACAGTCTACCAGCCTATACCTGACCTATACACCCATCCATTAGACAGACAGTCTACCAGCCTATACCTGACCTATACACCTGTCATGACGTTGGCCTGTGGGTAAGGTTTATGACCCCCCCATAAATACCCTTCTCCCTTCCCCTCTCTCTCTGACCCTACTGAAGGACTGGAATAGCCTGTGTTAAATATAGAGAGTCTGGGAACATCAAACATGGGGAAAGGAACCATATTTTGGTAATAAAACCAGTTGGAAATATGCTTGATAACGTAATGAGTATGTATGTCAGTTCATTGTTATCTGAGACATTATGATTGATGACAGGACGACATAAACTGTACCTGAGAAAGTATACACCCTCTAGTTATCAGAGTCACATGGAATTGTTATGCAATTGAAATGTTTGATATTGAAATTGTTTGTTAGGAGATTAAATGTAATTTTAGCTTCCAAATGAGAGAATTGGGTTTCATAAGGAAAGGGCCCTGCCCGATCAGTGGCCAACCCTGTGAAGAGACATGGGGTTATAAACGATGAAACACCTCCTTTCCCCCTCTCCACTATATAAGTCTTTGACGAAAAGACATTCACGGTTCCAGTACGTGAGGTCTGCAGCCTCTACGTTAGAAGGACAGGCACATATCAAGGACAGAACTAAGCCAACCTCGGTGTGAGCTATGGTATGAACTGGTATGAACTTTGAGCTTATTCACTACAGAAGTGATACTTCCTAGCCGTTGAGTTAGCGCTGCTAACGTGGGCTAGGAAAGGACGGACGACGGGTCCAGTCTAACAACCAGACGAAGATACCACCACCATTGACATTCTTCCACACTACAGGAAGATCTGTTGGCCAACCCGGCCAGCATCTACGACCAATCTACCGAAGCGCAGCTCAGAGTAAATATTTATTGCATTTTCCTTTTCCAAATGGGCGGTAATTTAGAATGCATAAGATAATGTATTTACGATAGCATAGCTGCTGTTTCTTTGTTCCTAAATCTTCCCGCCCTTTCATTCAAGCCCAACCCCCTTTTCCTTTGTGTAACCAGGTTCCGTCCACCGGGACGTTTTCTGTATGACATCAATTGTATTCTGTGTATTTGTAATTCTGTGTGATTAGTTAGGTATTTAGTAAATAAATAATTAAACCCAATGTTGTATTGCTGATTCAACTTGTTAGCCAGGGTTCGTGAAGATAACCAAGAATTTACAACTTTCATTATGAGACTGAAAATAAGATAAGGGTTAATATTGACTGCTATCGATGTAAAATATTACTAAGTATTTTAAGAGTTTATTCGGAAGATAACAGCTCTATAAACGTTCTTCCGTGGTGCCCCGACTTTCTAGTTAATTACATTTACATGATTAGCTTAATCAGGTAATATTAATTACAGAGAAATCATTTTATAGGTTAGCATGTCATATCACTTAATCCGGCATAGCCAAAGACACGACACACCCATCCAATAGACAGTCTACCAGCCTATACCTGACCTACACACCCATCCATTAGACAGTCAGTCTACCAGCCTATACCTGACCTATACACCCATCCACTAGACAGTCTACCAGCCTATACCTGACCTATACACCCATCCATTAGACAGACAGTCTACCAGCCTATACCTGACCTATACACCCATCCATCAGACAGTCAGTCTACCAGCCTATACACCCATCCATTAGACACAGTCTACCAGCCTATACCTGACCTATACACCCATCCATTAGACAGTCAGTCTACCAGCCTATACCTGACCTATACACCCATCCATTAGACAGTCAGTCTACCAGCCTATACCTGACCTATACACCCATCCATTAGACAGTCTACCAGCCTATACCTGACCTATACACCCATCCATTAGACAGACAGTCTACCAGCCTATACCTGACCTATACACCCATCCATCAGACAGTCAGTCTACCAGCCTATACACCCATCCATTAGACACACAGTCTACCAGCCTATACCTGACCTATACACCCATCCATTAGACAGACAGTCTACCAGCCTATACCTGACCTATACACCCATCCATTAGACAGTCAGTCTACCAGCCTATACCTGACCTATACACCCATCCATTAGACATTAGACAGTCTACCAGCCTATACCTGACCTATACACCCATCCATTAGACAGTCAGTCTACCAGCCTATACCTGACCTATACACCCATCCATTAGACAGACAGTCTGCCAGCCTATACCTGACCTATACACCCATCCATTAGACAGACAGTCTACCAGCCTATACCTGACCTATACACCCATCCATTAGACAGACAGTCTACCAGCCTATACCTGACGTATACACCCATCCATTAGACAGTCTACCAGCTTATACCTGACGTATACACCCATCCATTAGACAGTCTACCAGCTTATACCTGACCTATACACCCATCCATTAGACAGACAGTCTACCAGCCTATACCTGACCTACACACCCATCCATTAGACAGTCTACCAGCCTATACCTGACCTATACACCCATCCATTAGACAGTCTACCAGCCTATACCTGAGGAGAGAGGGAGGAGACTAGGATACTGGTGAGGAGACTAGGATACTGGTGAGGAGAGAGGGAGAAGACTAGGATACTGGTGAGGAGAGAGGGAGGAGACTAGGATACTGGTGAGGAGAGAGGGAGGAGACTAGGATACTGGTGAGGAGAAAGGGAGGAGACTAGGATACCGGTGAGGAGAGAGGGAGGAGACTAGGATACAGGTGAGGAGAGAGGGATGAGACTAGGATACAGGTGAGGAGACTAGGATACTGGTGAGGAGAGAGGGAGGAGACTAGGATACCGGTGAGGAGAGAGGGAGGAGACTAGGATACCGGTGAGGAGAGAGGGAGGAGACTAGGATACAGGTGAGGAGACTAGGATACCGGTGAGGAGAGAGGGAGGAGACTAGGATACAGGTGAGGAGACTAGGATACCGGTGAGGAGAGAGGGAGGAGACTAGGATACCGGTGAGGAGAGAGGGAGGAGACTAGGATACCGGTGAGGAGAGAGGGAGGAGACTAGGATCCTGGTGAGGAGAGAGGGAGGAGACTAGGATCCTGGTGAGGAGAGAGGGAGGAGACTAGGATCCTGGTGAGGAGTGAGGGAGGAGACTAGGATCCTGGTGAGGAGAGAGGGAGGAGGCTAGGATCCTGGTGAGGAGAGAGGGAGGAGACTAGGATCCTGGTGAGGAGAGAGGGAGGAGACTAGGATCCTGGTGAGGAGAGAGGGAGGAGACTAGGATCCTGGTGAGGAGAGAGGGAGGAGACTAGGATCCTGGTGAGGAGAGAGGGAGGAGGCTAGGATCCTGGTGAGGAGAGAGGGAGGAGACTAGGATCCTGGTGAGGAGAGAGGGAGGAGACTAGGATCCTGGTGAGGAGAGAGGGAGGAGACTAGGATCCTGGTGAGGAGAGAGGGAGGAGACTAGGATCCTGGTGAGGAGAGAGGGAGGAGACTAGGATCCTGGTGAGGAGAGAGGGAGGAGACTAGGATCCTGGTGAGGAGAGAGGGAGGAGACTAGGATACTGGTGAGGAGAGAGGGAGGAGACTAGGATACTGGTGATTGATTAAACGGAGGGCTTGTTTTGCAGAACGTCATGTTGAATTCTGTCGAAACATTTTCATTTTCATTCAAAACCAGGCAGACCCAGTGACTAAAACCAGGCAGTTCCAGTGTGACTAAAACCAGGCAGACCCAGTGTGACTAAAACCAGGCAGTTCCAGTGTGACTAAAACCAGGAAGATCCAGTGTGACTAAAACCAGGCAGATCCAGTGTGACTAAAACCAGGCAGATCCAGTGTGACTAAAACCAGGCAGATCCAGTGTGACTAAAACCAGGCAGACCCAGTGTGACTAAAACCAGGCAGACCCAGTGTGACTAAAACCAGGCAGACCCAGTGTGACTAAAACCAGGCAGACCCAGTGTGACTAAAACCAGGCAGATCCAGTGTGAATAAAACCAGGCAGATCCAGTGTGACTAAAACCAGGCAGTTCCAGTGTGACTAAAACCAGGCAGATCCAGTGTGACTAAAACTAAAACCAGGCAGATCCAGTGACTAAAACTAAAACCAGGTAGACACAGTGTGACTAAAACCAGGTAGACCCAGTGTGACTAAAACCAGGCAGATCCAGTGTGACTAAAACTAAAACCAGGTAGACACAGTGTGACTAAAACCAGGTAGACCCAGTGTGACTAAAACCAGGCAGATCCAGTGTGACTAAAACCAGGCAGATCCAGTGTGACTAAAACCAGGCAGACCCAGTGTGACTAAAACCAGGCAGATCCAGTGTGACTAAAACCAGGCAGATCCAGTGTGACTAAAACCAGGCAGATCCAGTGTGACTAAAACCAGGTAGACCCAGTGTGACTAAAACCAGGCAGATCCAGTGTGACTAAAACCAGGTAGATCCAGTGTGACTAAAACCAGGCAGATCCAGTGTGACTAAAACTAAAACCAGGCAGATCCAGTGTGACTAAAACTAAAACCAGGTAGACACAGTGTGACTAAAACCAGGCAGATCCAGTGTGACTAAAACTAAAACCAGGCAGATCCAGTGTGACTAAAACCAGGCAGATCCAGTGTGACTAAAACCAGGCAGACCCAGTGTAACTAAAACCAGGCAGATCCAGTGTGACTAAAACCAGGCAGATCCAGTGTGACTAAAACTAAAACCAGGCAGATCCAGTGTGACTAAAACTAAAACCAGGCAGATACAGTGTGACTAAAACTAAAACCAGGTAGACACATTGTGACTAAAACCAGGCAGATCCAGTGTGACTAAAACTAAAACCAGGCAGATCCAGTGTGACTAAAACTAAAACCAGGTAGACACATTGTGACTAAAACCAGGTAGATCCAGTGTGACTAAAACCAGGCAGATCCAGTGTGACTAAAACTAAAACCAGGCAGATCCAGTGTGACTAAAACCAGGCAGATCCAGTGACTAAAACCAGGCAGATCCAGTGTGACTCGGAGAGGAGTGGTGTAACAGAGAGTCCCAAATGGCACCCCATTCCCTATAGGCCCTAGTCAAATTTAGTGCTCTATATAGGGAATAGGGCCCTAGGGACAGCAGCTCAGACAGAACACTAGCAGGACTCAGTGGGACAGCAGCTCAGACAGAACACTAGCAGGACTCAGTGGGACAGCAGCTCAGACAGAACACTAGCAGGACTCAGTGGGACAGCAGCTCAGACAGAACACTAGCAGGACTCAGTGGGACAGCAGCTCAGACAGAACACTAGCAGGACTCAGTGGGACAGCAGCTCAGACAGAACACTAGCAGGACTCAGTGGGACAGCAGCTCAGACAGAACACTAGCAGGACTCAGTGGGACAGCAGCTCAGACAGAACACTAGCAGGACTCAGTGGGACAGCAGCTCAGACAGAACACTAGCAGGACTCAGCGGGACAGCAGCTCAGACAGAACACTAGCAGGACTCAGTGGGACAGCAGCTCAGACAGAACACTAGCAGGACTCAGTGGGACAGCAGCTCAGACAGAACACTAGCAGGACTCAGTGGGACAGCAGCTCAGACAGAACACTAGCAGGACTCAGTGGGACAGCAGCTCAGACAGAACACTAGCAGGACTCAGTGGGACAGCAGCTCAGACAGAACACTAGCAGGACTCAGTGGGACAGCAGCTCAGACAGAACACTAGCAGGACTCAGTGGGACAGCAGCTCAGACAGAACACTAGCAGGACTCAGTGGGACAGCAGCTCAGACAGAACACTAGCAGGACTCAGCGGGACAGCAGCTCAGACAGAATACTAGCAGGACTCAGCGGGACAGCAGCTCAGACAGACTAACGCCAGACATATTAACTGTGTTCATTAACAATGAATGGGCTGCTCACTGGTGTGTGTCTGTGACGGCCCCAGTCCCATTACTGAGAGGTTCCACATGACCGAGTCCTGTTATTAGTATTCCACCGCAGTGGCCCCTGATCTCACACACAGCTGCTGTGAGGTCTCCTGAACCGCTCTCCAGTCTGCCTTGTAGAGGGCGATGAGGAGCAGGGCCCCCTGCTGTCCTGAACCAGTCTCCAGTCTGCCTTGTAGAGGGCAATGAGGAGCAGGGCCCACTGCTGTCCTGAACCAGTCTCCAGTCTGCCTTGTAGAGGGCAATGAGGAGCAGGGCCCCCTGCTGTCCTGAACCACTCTCCAGTCTGCCTTGTAGAGGGCAATGAGGAGCAGGGCCCCCTGCTGTCCTGAACCAGTCTCCAGTCTGCCTTGTAGAGGGCAATGAGGAGCAGGGCCCCCTGCTGTCCTGAACCAGTCTCCAGTCTGCCTTGTAGAGGGCAATGAGGAGCAGGGCCCACTGCTGTCCTGAACCAGTCTCCAGTCTGCCTTGTAGAGGGCAATGAGGAGCAGGGCCCCCTGCTGTCCTGAACCAGTCTCCAGTCTGCCTTGTAGAGGGCAATGAGGAGCAGGGCCCCCTGCTGTCCTGAACCAGTCTCCAGTCTGCCTTGTAGAGGGCAATGAGGAGCAGGGCCCCCTGCTGTCCTGAACCGCTCTCCAGTCTGCCTTGTAGAGGGCAATGAGGAGCAGGGCCCCCTGCTGTCCTGAACCGCTCTCCAGTCTGCCTTGTAGAGGGCAATGAGGAGCAGGGCCCCCTGCTGTCCTGAACCAGTCTCCAGTCTGCCTTGTAGAGGGCAATGAGGAGCAGGGCCCCCTGCTGTCCTGAACCAGTCTCCAGTCTGCCTTGTAGAGGGCAATGAGGAGCAGGGCCCCCTGCTGTCCTGAACCGCTCTCCAGTCTGCCTTGTAGAGGGCAATGAGGAGCAGGGCAATGAGGAGCAGGGCGATGAGGAGCAGGGCCCCCTGCTGTCCTGAACCACTCTCCAGTCTGCCTTGTAGAGGGCGATGAGGAGCAGGGCCCCCACCCTCTCTGGCTGCACGAGTCAAGGTGAGGGAGGAGACTTCATCACCCACCAGGCGAGGAGAGGAAGTGAGGCGATGCCTTTTATTTCACCTCCAGCCTCCCCTTCCTCCCTCTCCTGTCTGATTGATGTTGCTGCAGTGCTATATATTCAGAGGCATCTCAACATCTTAAAACTGGGACCAGGCCTATACAGCGGGACCGGGACCAAGCCTATACAGCGGGACCGGGACCAGGCCTATACAGCGGGACCGGGCCTCTACAGCGGGACCGGGACCAGGCCTATACAGCGGGACCGGGACCAAGCCTCTATAGCGGGACCGGGACCCGGGCCTATACAGCGGGACCGGGCCTCTACAGCGGGACCGGGACCAAGCCTCTACAGCGGGACCGGGACCGGGCCTATACAGCGGGACCGGGACCAAGCCTCTATAGCGGGACCGGGACTGGGCCTATACAGCGGGACCGGGCCTCTACAGCGGGACCGGGACCGGGCCTCTACAGCGGGACCGGGACCGGGCCTCTACAGCGGGACCGGGACCGGGCCTCTACAGCGGGACCGGGCCTCGACAGCGGGACCGGGCCTCTACAGCGGGACCGGGCCTCTACAGCGGGACCGGGCCTCTACAGCGGGGACCGGGGACCGGACCTCTACAGCGGGACCGGGCCTCTACAGCGGGACCGGGCCTCTACAGCGGGACCGGGCCTCATACAGCGGGACCGGGACCGGGCCCTCTACAGCGGGACCGGGACCAAGCCTCTATAGCGGGACCGGGCCTTACAGCGGGACCGGGACCGGGCCTTACCAGCGAACCAGAACCGGGTCTCTACAGCGGACCGGGCCTCTACAGCGGAACCGGAACCGGGCCTCTACAGCGGGATTGGTCCTCGACAGCGGGACCGGGCCTCGACAGCGGGACCGGGACCGGGCCTCTACAGCGGGAACCGGGCCTCTACAGCGGAACGGAACCGGGCCTCTACAGCGGAACCGGAACCGGGCCTCTACAGCGGAAACCGGGCCTCTACAGCGGGATTGGGTCTCGACAGCGGGACGGTCCTCGACAGCGGGACCGGGCCTCGACAGCGGGACGGGCCTCGACAGCGGGACCGGGCCTCGACAGCGGGACCGGGACCGGGTCTCTACAGCGGGACCGGGACCGGGCCTCTACAGCGGGACCGGGACCGGGCCTCTACAGCGGGACGGGACCAGGCCTCGACAGCGGACCGGGACCGGGCCTCTACAGCGGGACCGGATCTCTACAGCGGACGGGACCGGGCCTCTACAGCGGGACCGGGACCGGTCCTCTACAGCGGGACCGGGACCGGGCCTCTACAGCGGGACCGGTGACCGGGCCTCTACAGCGGGACCGGGCTCTACATTACCAGTGCATATGCATCTACATTACTCCCACATTACCAGTGCATATGCACCAAAATATTTTGATGTGAAACCTGGACTTTGTATTTAGGAGCACCAGTATGAAATATTTTTCATTATGCTCATAAATTTCTTTGTGTGCATACATGTTTAACTTAGGCACAACACGTAATTACATTACCAGAGCTCCCCCAGTTTAACATGTCCCATTACCAGAGCTCCCCCCATTACAACCTGTCCCATTACCAGAGCTCCCCCCAGTACAACCTGTCCCATTACCAGAGCTCCCCCAGTACAACCTGTCCCATTACCCAGAGCTCCCCCAGTACAAACCTGTCCCATTACCAGAGCTCCCCAGTACAACTGTTCCATTACCAGAGCTCCCCCAGTACAACCTGTCCCATTACCAGAGCTCCCCCAGTACAACCTGTCCCATTACCGGAGCTCCCCCAGTACAAACCTGTCCCATTACAGAGACCTGTCCCATGACCAGAGCTCCCTCAGTACAACCTGTCCCATTACCAGAGCTCCCGGTGTAACCTGTCCCATTACCAGAGCTCCCCCAGTACAACCTGTCCCATTACCAGAGCTCCCCCAGTGTAACCTGTCTCATTACCAGAGCTCCCCGGTGTAACCTGTCCCATTACCAGAGCTCCCCCAGTACAACCTGTCCCATTACCAGAGCTCCCCCAGTACAACCTGTCCCATTACCAGAGCTGCCCCAGTACAACCTGTCCCATTACCAGAGCTGCCCCAGTACAACCTGTCCCATTACCAGAGCACCCCCAGTACAACCTGTCCCATTACCAGAGCACCCCCAGTACAACATGTCCCATTACCAGAGCACCCCCAGCACAACATGTCCCATTACCAGAGACCTGTCTCATTACCAGAGCTCCCCCAGTACAACCTGTCCCATTACCAGAGCTCCCCCAGTGTAACCTGTCCCATTACCAGAGCTCGCCCAGTACAACCTGTCCCATTACCAGAGCTGCCCCAGTACAACCTGTCCCATTACCAGAGCACCCCCAGTACAACATGTCCCATTACCAGAGACCTGTCTCATTACCAGAGCTCCACCAGTTAACATGTCCCATTACCAGAGCTCCCCCAGTGTAACCTGTCCCATTACCAGAGCTCCCCCAGTACAACCTGTCCCATTACCAGAGCTCCCCCAGTACAACCTGTCCCATTACCAGAGCTCCCCCAGTACAACCTGTCCCATTACCAGAGACCTGAGAAACATGGTGTCTAGCTGGATAAGAGCAGCATGGTGTCTAGCTGGATAAGAGCAGCATGGTGTCTAGCTGGATAAGAGCAGCAATAGAACAGAGAAACATGGTGTCCAGCTGGATAAGAGCAGCATGGTGTCTAGCTGGATAAGAGCAGCATGGTGTCTAGCTAGATAAGAGCAGCAATAGAACAGAGAAACATGGTGTCTAGCTGGATAAGAGCAGCATGGTGTCTAGCTGGATAAGAGCAGCAATAGAACAGAGAAACATGGTGTCTAGCTGGATAAGAGCAGCAATAGAACAGAGAAACATGGTGTCTAGCTAGATAAGAGCAGCATGGTGTCTAGCTGGATAAGAGCAGCATGGTGTCTAGCTGGATAAGAGCAGCATGGTGTCTCGCTGGACAACAAGGACTCGATGTCCATCAGTGGAGGCTCCTCAGAGGAGGAAGGGGAGGACCATCCTACTTAATGAATTTCATAAACATAAAACAAAAGTGATCCTATTTACACAAAACTATATTAAATATATCATGTCGCCAAGTAACTGATTAAAACAAAGGAGGACCAAGGCTCTCCTGGTATAATTATATGAAGATGCCTTGGTCTCCTGGTATAATTATATGAAGATGCCTTGGTCTCCTGGTATAATGATATGAAGATGCCTTGGTCTCCTGGTATAATGATATGAAGATGCCTTGGTCTCCTGGTATAATGATATGAAGATGCCTTGGTCTCCTGGTATAATTATATGAAGATGCCTTGGTCTCCTGGTATAATGATATGAAGATGCCTTGGTCTCCTGGTATAATGATATGAAGATGCCTTGGTCTCCTGGTATAATTATATGAAGATGCCTTGGTCTCCTGGTATAATGATATGAAGATGCCTTGGTCTCCTGGTATAATTATATGAAGATGCCTTGGTCTCCTGGTATAATGATATGAAGATGCCTTGGTCTCCTGGTATAATGATATGAAGATGCCTTGGTCTCCTGGTATAATTATATGAAGATGCCTTGGTCTCCTGGTATAATGATATGAAGATGCCTTGGTCTCCTGGTATAATGATATGAAGATGCCTTGGTCTCCTGGTATAATTATATGAAGATGCCTTGGTCTCCTGGTATAATGATATGAAGATGCCTTGGTCTCCTGGTATAATTATATGAAGATGCCTTAGTCTCCTGGTATAATTACATGAAGATGCCTTGGTATCCTGGTATAATTACATGAAGATGCCTTGGTATCCTGGTATAATTATATGAAGATGCCTTAGTCTCCTGGTATAATTATATGAAGATGCCTTGGTCTCCTGGTATAATTATATGAAGATGCCTTGGTCCTTCTTTCCTTTTGATGACCAATTTACCCCAAGATAAAGCAAAGCAGTTTGACACAAACAACAACACAGAGTTACACATGGAGTAAAACAAAACATACAGTCAATAATACAGTAGAAAAATCTATAAACAACATGTGCAAATGAGGTAGGATAAGAGAGGTAATGAGGTGAGGAGGTGTCTAGGAGGTGTCTAGGAGGAGGAGGTGTGTAGGAGGAGGAGGTGGTTAGGAGGAGGAGGTGTCTAGGAGGAGGGTCTAGAGAGAGGAGGGTGGTTAGGAGGAGGAGGGTCTAGGAGGAGGAGTGTCTAGAGGAGGAGGTGGTTAAGAGAGGAGGTGTCTAGGAGTAGGAGTGTGGTCTAAGGAGGAGTGTCTAATGAGGAGGTGAGGAGGAGTGGGTTAGAGGGAGATGTCTAGGAGGAGGAGGTGTCTAGGAGGAGGAGGTTGTTTAGGAGGAGGGAGGGTGGTTAGAGGAGGAGGTGTCTAGGAGTAGGAGGTGTCTAGGAGGAGGAGGTGTCTAGGAGGAGGTGAGGAGGAGGTGGTTAGGAGGAGGTGTCTAGGAGGAGGAGGTGTCTAGGAGGAGGAGGTGGTTAGGAGGAGGTGGTTAGGAGGAGGAGGAGGTTAGGAGGAGGAGGTGGTTAGGAGGAGGTGGTAAGGAGGAGGTGGTGGTTAGGAGGTGGTGGTGGTTAGGAGGTGGTGGTGGTTAGGAGGTGGTGGTTAGGAGGAGGAGGATAGGAGGAGGAGGTGGTTAAGAGGAGGAGGTGTCTAGGAGTAGGAGGTATCTAGGAGGAGGAGGTGTCTAGGAGGAGGTGAGGAGGAGGTGGTTAGGAGGAGGTGTCTAGGAGGAGGAGGTGTCTAGGAGGAGGAGGTGTGTAGGAGGAGGAGGTGGTTAAGAGGAGGAGGTGTCTAGGAGTAGGAGGTGTCTAGGAGGAGGAGGTGTCTAGGAGGAGGTGGTTAGGAGGAGGTGTCTAGGAGGAGGTGTCTAGGAGGAGGAGGTGTCTAGGAGGAGGTGGTGTCTAGGAGGAGGAGGTGGTTAGGAGGAGGTGGTTAGGAGGAGGTGGTTAGGAGGAGGAGGAGGTTAGGAGGAGGAGGAGGTTAGGAGGAGGTGGTAAGGAGGAGGTGGTGGTTAGGAGGAGGTGGTGGTTAGGAGGTGGTGGTGGTTAGGAGGTGGTGGTTAGGAGGTGGTGGTTAGGAGGAGGAGGATAGGAGGAGGAGGTGTCTAGGAGGAGGAGGTAGTTAGGAGGAGGTGGTTAGGAGGAGGAGGAGGTTAGGAGGAGGAGGAGGTTAGGAGGAGGTGGTAAGGAGGAGGTGGTGGTAAGGAGGAGGAGGATAGGAGGAGGAGGTGTCTAGGAGGAGGAGGTGTCTAGGAGGTGAGGAGGAGGTGGTTAGGAGGAGGAGGTCTAGGAGGAGGAGGTGTCTAGGAGGAGGAGGTAGTTAGGAGGAGGTGGTTAGGAGGAGGAGGAGGTTAGGAGGAGGAGGAGGTTAGGAGGAGGTGGTAAGGAGGAGGTGGTGGTAAGGAGGAGGAGGATAGGAGGAGGAGGTGTCTAGGAGGAGGAGGTGGTTAGGAAGAGGTGGTGTCTAGGAAGAGGAGGTGGTTAGGAGGAGGTGGTGTCTAGGAGGAGGAGGTGGTTAGGAGGAGGAGGTGTCTAGGAGGAGGAGGAGGTTAGGAGGAGGTGGTTAGGAGGAGGTGGTGTCTAGGAGGAGGAGGTGTCTAGGAGGAGGAGGTGTCTAGGAGGAGGAGGTGGTTAGGAGGAGGAGGTGGTTAGGAGGAGGAGGTGGTTAGGAAGAGGTGGTGTCTAGGAAAAGGAGGTGGTTAGGAGGAGGAGGTGTCTAGGAGGAGGAGGTGGTTAGGAGGAGGAGGTGTCTAGGAGGAGGAGGTTAGGAGGAGGAGGTGTCTAGGAGGAGGAGGAGGTTAGGAGGAGGTGGTGTCTAGGAGGAGGTGTCTAGGAGGAGGAGGTGGTGGTTAGGAGGAGGAGGTGTCTAGGAGGAGGAGGTGTCTAGGAGGAGGAGGTGGTTAGGAGGAGGAGGTGTCTAGGAGGAGGAGGTTAGGAGGAGGAGGTGTCTAGGAGGAGGAGGTGTCTAGGAGGAGGAGGTGCTGCACAGACTTATACTCCCAGTTTAGCAACAGGGTCCCTGCCTTCCTTGTAGCTCAGTTGGTAGAGCATGGTGTTTGCAACGCCAGGGTTGTGGGTTCGATTCCCATGGGGGACCAGTACAGGAAAAAATAAATAAATAAAAATATGAAATGTATGCATTCACTACTGTAAGTCGCTCTGGAAAAGAGCATCTGGTAAATGACTAAAATGTAATTGTAAGGTTCCGTTACTATGGAAACCCCGTATGAGTGGCGTGTGAAAATGTCTTGTTGCCGGGGCGATGTAATAAATATGGCTGCCAAGTGTTACACAGAAATGGGGGTGGTGTTGCTACGGTAATATGGTAGAAGGCTACAGTGTGGTGGCGTTGCTACGGTAATATGGTAGAAGACTACAGTGTGGTGGCGTTGCTACGGTAATATGGTAGAAGGCTACAGTGTGGTGGCGTTGCTACGGTAATATGGTAGAAGACTACAGTGTGGTGGCGTTGCTACGGTGATATGGTAGAAGGCTACAGTGTGGTGGCGTTGCTACGGTAATATGATGCGTTGCTACGGTAATATGATACAAGGCTACAGTGTGGTGGCGTTGCTACAGTATTATGGTAGAAGGCTACAGTGTGGTGGCGTTGCTACGGTAATATGATACAAGGCTACAGTGTGGGTGGCTGTTGATACCGGTAATATGATACAAGGCTACAGTGTGGTGGCGTTGCTACAGTATTATGGTAGAAGGCTACAGTGTGGTGGCGTTGCTACGGTAATATGATACAAGGCTACAGTGTGGTGGCGTTGCTACGGTAATATGATACAAGGCCACAGTGTGGTGGCGTTGCTACGGTAATAATATGATACAAGGCTGCTGGTTGCTCCTGTGATGTTCTGTGCTCTGCATGACCTTATGTTCCTGGCTAAATGTAATGTTGAACGGCCATGGTGTGTGTGTGTGTGTGTGTGTGTGTGTGTTGCTACAGTAACATGATCTACCCAGAGCGAAGGACAGAGACCCATCTGAACACCAGCGTGTGAGACAGGGAGGGCTGTGCAGCCCCTGCCTACTTCAGGGGAAAGACCAAGCTGTGTTGGTGCTACAGAACAGAGGAACGCTGGCAGCTCTGTGTGGATCACTGAGGGAGACTGTTGTGTAGCAGAGCCCACAGCTGCAGGTCCTACCCCCACCCTGCTACAGTCACCCTGCTACAGTCACCCTGCTACAGTCACCCTGCTACAGTCACCCTGCTACAGTCACCCTGCTAGTCACCCTGCTAGTCACCTCGCTCCCCTGCTGCTAGTCACCCTGCTCCAGTCACCCTGCTCCAGTCACCCTGCTCCAGTCACCCTGCTCCAGTCACCCTGCTCCAGTCACCCTGCTACAGTCACCCTGCTAGTCACCTCGCTCCCCTGCTGCTAGTCACCCTGCTGCTAGTCACCCTGCTCCAGTCACCCTGCTCCAGTCACCCTGCTCCAGTCACCCTGCTCCAGTCACCCTGCTCCCCTGCTACAGTCACCCTGCTACAGTCACCTCGCTCCCCTGCTACAGTCACCCTGCTACAGTCACGTTGCTACCCTGCTGCAGTCACCCCTGCTAGTCACCTCGCTCCACTGCCTACAGTCACCCTGCTACAGTCACCTCGCTCCCCTGCCACAGTCACCCTGCTACCCTGCTACAGTCACCCTGCTACAGTCACCCTGCTACCCTGCTGCAGTCACCCTGCTACAGTCACCTCGCTCCCCTGCTACAGTCACCCTGCTACAGTCACGTCGCTACCCTGCTGCAGTCACCCTGCTACAGTCACCTCGCTACCCTGCTGCAGTCACCCTGCTACAGTCACCTCGCTCCCCTGCTACAGTCACCCTGCTACAGTCACCTCGCTACCCTGCTACAGTCACCTCGCTCCCCTGCTACAGTCACCCCGCTACAGTCACCCTGCTAGTCACCTCGCTACCCTGCTAGTCACCTCGCTACCCTGCTAGTCACCTCGCTCCCCTGCTACAGTCACCTCGCTACCCTGCTACAGTCACCCTGCTACAGTCACCCTGCTACAGTCACCTCGCTACCCTGCTACAGTCACCCTGCTACAGTCACCCTGCTACAGTCACCTCGCTACCCTGCTGCAGTCACCCTGCTACAGTCACCTCGCTACCCTGCTGCAGTCACCCTGCTAGTCACCTCTCCCGCTCCCCTGCTACAGTCACCCTGCTACAGTCACCCCGCTACCCTGCTACAGTCACCTCGCTCCCCTGCTACAGTCACCCCGCTACAGTCACCCTGCTAGTCACCTCGCTACCCCTGCTAGTCACCTCGCTACCCTGCTAGTCACCTCGCTCCCCTGCTACAGTCACCTCGCTACCCTGCTACAGTCACCCTGCTACGGTCACCCTGCTAGTCACCCTGCTACAGTCACCCTGCTACAGTCACCCTGCTAGTCACCTCGCTCCCCTGCTACAGTCACCTCGCTACCCTGCTACAGTCACCCTGCTACGGTCACCCTGCTACAGTCACCCTGCTACAGTCACCCTGCTACAGCCACCCTGCTACAGTCACCTCGCTACCCTGCTACAGTCACCCGGCCACAGTCCACTGTCAGACGAGTAGCAGGCTGTAGTATCCCGTCTTGCTTTCTCTCTAGTAGTGTAAAGATCTGTCTTACTGCTGCTGGTCACAGTCCTGCCTCTTCTTCTCTTCTTTCACCTTGTCCTCCTATTCCTCCTGTCAGTTCTTCTCTCTACAGCACACTACACCACAATCCTCAGCTTGCTGGCTTGCTGGCTGGCTGCCTGGCTGGCTGGCTGCCTGGCTGGCTCTACAAACAGTGACTTCATTGTCCTTTATACCAAACAGATTGCTGCTCCCCCCTTCCTCCTGTTCTCCTCCACACCGCCCTACAGACCTCCACATATCCTCCTGGAAAAACAGTGGAATCTCTACCAGACTGACTTTCACTAGCAACCATTCAGAGCAGGATGTTAGTGAGACTGTGGTGAATTACATGACTGATCAGAGGCAATGAGTTCCTCACTAGTCACTGCTCTGTCACCGTGAGTGATTCTACTGTGGCATAACATAGTCCTCCAGACGCGGACCGAGTCCTCCGAGAGACACACGGACCGAGTCCTCCGAGACGCGGACCGAGTCCTCCGAGAGACACACGGACCGAGTCCTCCGAGAGACACACGGACCGAGTCCTCCGAGACGCGGACCGAGTCCTCCGAGAGACGGACCGGGTCCTCCGAGAGACACGGGCCGAGTCCTCCGAGAGACACACGGACCGAGTCCTCCGAGAGACACACGGACCGAGTCCTCCGAGAGACCACGGAACGCGTCCTCCGAGAGACACACGGACCGAGTCCTCCGAGAGACGCGGACCGAGTACTCCGAGAGACGCGGACCGAGTCCTCCGAGAGACGCGGACCGAGTCCTCCGAGAGACGGACCGAGTCCTCCGAGAGACGGACCGAGTCCTCTGAGACAAGGACCGAGTCCCGGACCTTGTCCTCCGAGAGACACGTACCGAGTCCCGGACCTTGTCCTCCGAGAGACACCGGACCGAGTCCTCCGGAGAGACATATCTGACATGACCCTGCAGGTAGAACAGAAGCTGTTTGACCGTAGTATCCATCTACCCACTGAAGAGCCTCAGCATCAACACCACACAGAGAGGAAGCAGCCAACTGTCCTCTGCTCTGCATTCAGGATATATGAGTCACTATAATGTGTTCTCATCTATGAAATTACTCAACAGCAGCACAACCCCCAACCCCTCACAACAACCCCCAACC
>NW_021823195.1:2156691-2174191 GCF_901001165.1 Salmo trutta
TGGAGGCTATATACAGGGGTACCGGTACAGAGTCATGTGGAGGCTATATACAGGGGTACCGGTACAGAGTCGGGGGTACCGGTACAGAGTCAATGTGGAGGCTATATACAGGGTGTTACGGTACAGAGTCAATGTGGAGGCTATATACAGGGGTACCGGCACAGAGTCATGTGGAGCTATATAAAGGGGGTACCGTACAGAGTCATGTGGAGGCTATATACAGGGTACCGGTACAGAGTCAATGTGGAGGCTATATACAGGGGTACCGGTACAGAGTCAATGTGAGGCTATATACAGGGGTACCGGTACGAGTCATGTGGAGGCTATATACGGGGTACCGGTACAGAGTCAATGTGAGGCTATATACAGGGGTACCGATACAGAGTCAATGTGGAGGCTATATACAGGGGGTACCGGTACAGAGTCAATGTGGAGGCTATGTACAGGGGGTACCGATACAGAGTCAATGTGGAGGCTATGTACAGGGGTACTGGTACAGAGTCATGTGAGGCTATGTACAGGGTACCGTACAGATCAATGTGGAGGCTATGTACAGGGGTACCGGTACAGAGTCAATGTGGAGCTATGTACAGGGGGTACCGATACAGAGTCAATGTGGAGGCTATGTACAGAGTCAATGTGGAGGCTATATACAGGGGTACCGGTACAGAGTCAATGTGGAGGCTATATACAGGGGTACCGGTACAGAGTCAATGTGGGCTATATACAGGGGGACATGTACAGAGTCAATGTGGAGGCTATATACAGGGTGTTACGGTACAGAGTCAAGTGGAGGCTATACAGGGTACCGGTACAGAGTCAATGTGGAGGCTATATACAGGGGGTACCGTACAGAGTCAATGTGAGGGCTATATACAGGGGTACCGGTACAGAGTCAATGTGGAGGTTATATACAGGGGTACCGTTACAGAGTCAATGTGGAGGCTATATACAGGGGGTACCGGTACAGAGTCATGTGGAGGCTATATACAGGGGTACCGGTACAGAGTCAATATGGAGGCTATATACAGGGGGTACCGGTACAGATCAATGTGGAGGCTATATACAGGTACCGGTACAGAGTCATGTGGAGGCTATATACAGGGGGTACCGGTACAGAGTCAATGTGAGCTATATACAGGGGTACCGGTACAGAGTCAATGTGGAGGCTATATACAGGGGTACCGGTACAGAGTCAATGTGGAGCTATATACAGGGGGGTACCGTACAGAGTCAATGTGGAGGCTATATACAGTGGGGACCGGTACAGAGTCATGTGGAGGCTATATACAGGTACCGGTACAGAGTCAGTGAGGCTATATACAGGGGGTACCGGTACAGAGTCAATGTGGAGCTATATACAGGGTACCGGTACAGAGTCAGTGTGGAGGCTATATACAGGGGTACCGGTACAGAGTCATGTGGAGCTATATACAGGGGTACCGGTACAGAGTCAATGTGGAGGCTATGTACAGGGGGTACCGGTACAGAGTCAATGTGGAGCTATGTACAGGGGGTACCGGTACAGAGTCAATGTGGAGGCTATGTACAGGGGGTACCGATACAGAGTCAATGTGGAGGCTATGTACAGAGTCAATGTGGAGGCTATATACAGGGGTACCGGTACAGAGTCAATGTGGAGGCTATATACAGGGGTACCGGTACAGAGTCAATGTGGAGCTATATACAGGGGTACGGTACAGAGTCAATGTGGAGGCTATATACAGGGTGTTACGGTACAGAGTCATGTGGAGGCTATATACAAGGGGTACCGGTACAGAGTCAATGTGGAGGCTATATACAGGGGGTACCGGTACAGAGTCAATGTGGAGGCTATATACAGGGGGTACCGGTACAGATCAATGTGGAGACTATACAGGGGGTATCGGTACAGAGTCAATGTGGAGGCTATATACAGGGGGGTACCGGTACAGATTCATGTGGAGGCTATATACAGTGGGTACCGGTACAAGTCAATGTGGAGGCTAATCAGGGGTACCGGTACAGAGTCAGTGTGGAGGCTATATACAGGGGGTACCGGTACAGAGTCAATGTGGAGGCTATATACAGGGTACCGGTACAGAGTCAGTGTGGAGGCTATATACAGGGGGTACCGTACAGAGTCAATGTGGATGCCTATATACAGGGGTACCGGTACAGAGTCAATGTGGAGCTATATACAGGGGGTACCGGTACAGAGTCAATGTTGGAGGCTATTTACAAGGGGTACCGGTACAGAGTCATATGGAGGCTATATACAGGGGTACCGGTACCGAGTCAATGTGGAGGCTATACAGTGGGTACCGGTACAGAGTCAATGTGGAGGCTATATACAGGGGTACCGGTACAGAGTCATGTGGAGGCTATATACAGGGGGTACCGGTACAGAGTCAATGTGAGGCTATATACAGGTACCGGTACAGAGTCAGTGTGGAGGCTATATACAGGGGGTACCGGTACAGAGTCAATGTGGAGGCTATATACAGGGGGTACCGGTACAGAGTCAATGTGGAGGCTATGTACAGGGGGTACCGGTACAGAGTCAATGTGGAGGCTATGTACAGGGGGTACCGATACAGAGTCAATGTGGAGGCTATGTACAGAGTACCGCTACAGAGTCATGTGGAGGCTATGTACAGAGTCAATGTGGAGGCTATATACAGGGGTACCGGTACAGAGTCAATGTGGAGGCTATATACAGGGGTACCGGTACAGAGTCAATGTGGAGGCTATATACAGGGGGTACAGGTACAGAGTCAATGTGGAGGCTATATACAGGGTGTTACGGTACAGAGTCAATGTGGAGGCTATATACAAGGGTACCGGTACAGAGTCATGTGAGGCTATATACAGGGGTACCGGTACCGAGTCAATGTGAGGCTATATCAGGGGTACCGTACAGATTCAATGTGGAGGCTATATACAGGGGTACCGGTACAGAGTCAATGTGGAGGCTATATACAGGGGGGTACCGGTACAGATTCAATGTGGAGGCTATATACAGTGGGTACCGGTACAGAGTCAATGTGGAGGCTATATACAGGGGTACCGGTACAGAGTCAGTGTGGAGGCTATATACAGGGGGTACCGGTACAGAGTCAATGTGGAGGCTATATACAGGGGTACCGGTACAGAGTCAGTGTGGAGGCTATATACAGGGGGTACCGGTACAGAGTCAATGTGGAGGCTATATACAAGGGGTACCGGTAAGAGTCAATGTGGAGGCTATATACGGGGGTACCGGTACAGAGTCAATGTGGAGGCTATATACAAGGGGTACCGGTACAGAGTCAATGTGGAGGGTATATACAAGGGGTACCGGTACAGAGTCAATGTGGAGGTATATACAGGGGGTACCGGTACAGAGTCAATGTGAGCTATATACAGGGGTACCGGTACAGAGTCATGTGGAGCTATATACAGGGGTACCGGTACAGAGTCATGTGGAGGCTATATAGGGTACCGGTACCGATCAGTGTGGAGGCTATATACCGGGGGACCGGTACAGAGTCAATGTGAGGCTATATACAGGGGGTACCGGTACAGAGTCATGTGGAGGCTATATACAGGGGTACCGGTACAGAGTCAATGTAGAGGCTATATACAGGGGTTACCGGTACAGAGTCAATGTGGAGGCTATATACAGGGGTACCGGTACAGAGTCAATGTGGAGGCTATATTCATGGGGTACCGGTACAGAGTCAATGTGGAGGCTATATACAGGGGGTACCGGTACAGAGTCAATGTGGAGGCTATATACAGGGGGTACCAAGTCTATGTGCGGGGTGCAGGTTAGTCGAGGTAATTTGTACATGTAGGTAGGGGTGAAGTGACTTTGCATATATTGATCTCATCATTGGATTCAGGATGATCATATATAACTTGTTCTCAACTTGCCTACCTGGTTAAATAAAGGTGAAATAAATACAAATAAATTTTGAATCCTTTTCACATTTGCAATATGCTACAGCGTGACAAGACGTCAGGGGATATGCTACAGCGTGACAAGACGTCAGGGGATATGCTACAGCGTAACAAGACGTCAGGGGATATGCTACAGCGTGACAAGACGTCAGGGGATATACTACAGCGTAACAAGATGTCAGGGGATATACTACAGCGTGACAAGACGTCAGGGATATGCTACAGCGTGACAAGACGTCAGGGATATGCTACAGCGTGACAAGACGTCAGGGGATATACTACAGCGTGACAAGGCGTCAGGGGATATACTACAGCGTGACAAGACATCAGGGGATATGCTACAGCGTGACAAGATGTCAGGGGATATGCTACAGCGTGACAAGACGTCAGGGGATATGCTACAGCGTGACAAGACGTCAGGGGATATGCTACAGCATGAAAAGACGTCAGGGGATATGCTACAGCGTGACAAGACGTCAGGGGATATACTACAGCGTGACAAGACGTCAGGGGATATATTACAGCGTGACAAGACGTCAGCGGATATGCTACAGCGTGACAAGACGTCAGGGGATGTTCTACAGCGTGACAAGACGTCAGGGGATATGCTACAGCGTGACAAGGCGTCAGGGGATAAGCTACAAGACGTCAGGGGATATGCTACAGCGTGACAAGACGTCAGGGGATATGCTACAGCGTGACAAGACGTCAGGGGATATGCTACAGCGTGACAAGACGTCAGGGGATATGCTACAGCGTAACAAGACGTCAGGGGATATGCTACAGCATGACAAGACGTCAGGGGATATGCTACAGCGTGACAAGACGTCAGGGGATATACTACAGCGTAACAAGATGTCAGGGGATATACTACAGCGTGACAAGACGTCAGGGGATATATTACAGCGTGACAAGACGTCAAAAGATATGCTACAGCGTGACAAGACGTCAGGGGATGTTCTACAGCGTGACAAGACGTCAGGGATATGCTACAGCGTGACAAGGCGTCAGGGGATATGCTACAAGACGTCAGGGGATATGCTACAGCGTGACAAGACGTCAGGGGATATGCTACAGCGTGACAAGACGTCAGGGGATATGCTACAGCGTGACAAGACGTCAGGGGATATGCTACAGCGTGACAAGACATCAGGGGATATGCTACAAGACATCAGGGGAAATGCTACAGCGTGACAAGATGTCAGGGAATATGCTACAGCGTGACAAGACGTCAGGGGATATGCTACAGCGTGACAAGACGTCAGGGGATATGCTACAGCGTGACAAGATGCCAGGGGATATGCTACAGCGTGACAAGATGTCAGGGGATATGCTACAGCGTGACAAGACGTCAGGGGATATGCTACAGCGTGACAAGACGTCAGGGGATATGCTACAAGACGTCAGGGGATATGCTACAGCGTGACAAGACGTCAGGGGATGTGCTACTGCATGACAAGACGTCAGGGGATATGCTACAGCGTGACAAGACGTCAGGGGATATGCTACAGCGTGACAAGACGTCAGGGAATATGCTACAGCTTGACAAGACGTCAGGGGGTATGCTACAAGACGTCAGGGAATATACTACAGCGTGACAAGACGTCAGGGGATATGCTACAGGACGTCAGGGGATATGCTACAGCGTGACAAGACGTCAGGGGATATGCTACAGGACGTCAGGGGATATGCTACAGCGTGACAAGATGTCAGGGGATATGCTACAGCGTGACAAGATGTCAGGGGATATGCTACAGCTTGACAAGACGTCAGGGGATATTCTACAGCATGACAAGACGTCAGGGGATATGCTACATCGTGACAAGACGTCAGGGGATATGCTACAGCGTGACAAGACGTCAGGGATATGCTACAGAATGACAAGACGTCAGGGGATATGCTACAAGACGTCAGGGGATATACTACAGCGTGACAAGACGTCAGGGGATATGCTACAGGACGTCAGGGGATATGCTACAGCGTGACAAGACGTCAGGGGATATACTACAGCGTGACAAGACGTCAGGGGATATGCTACAGGACGTCAGGGGATATGCTACAGCGTGACAAGACGTCAGGGGATATGCTACAGCGTGACAAACGTCAGGGATATACTACAGCGTGACAACGTCATGGGGATATGCTACATGACAAGACTCAGGGGATATGCTACAGCGTGACAAGATGTCAGGGGATATGCTACAGCGTGACAAGATGTCAGGGGATATGCTACAGCGTGAAAAGACGTCAGGGGATATTCTACAGCATGACAAGACATCAGGGGATATTACAGCGTGACAAGACGTCAGGGGATATGCTACATCGTGACAAGACGTCAGGGGATATGCTACAGCGTGACAAGACGTCAGGGGATATGCTACAAGACGTCAGGGGATATGCTACAGCGTGACAAGACGTCAGGGGATATGCTACAGAATGACAAGACGTCAGGGGATATGCTACAAGACGTCAGGGGATATACTACAGCGTGACAAGACGTCAGGGGATATGCTACAGGACGTCAGGGGATATGCTACAGCGTGACAAAACGTCAGGGGATATACTACAGCGTGACAAGACGTCAGGGGATATGCTACAGGACGTCAGGGGATATGCTACAGCATGACAAGACGTCAGGGGATATGCTACACGTGACAAGACGTCAGGGGATATGCTACAGGACGTCAGGGGATATGCTACAGCGTGACAAGACGTCAGGGATATACTACAGCGTGACAAGACGTCAGGGGATATGCTACAGCGTGACAAGACGTCAGGGGATATGCTACAGCGTGACAAGATGTCAGGGGATATGCTACAGCGTGACAAGATGTCAGGGGATATGCTACAAGACGTTAGGGGATATGCTACAAGACGTTAGGGGATATGCTACAGCGTGACAAGACGTCAGGGGTATGCTACAGAATGACAAGACGTCAGGGGATATGCTACAAGATGTCAGGGGATATGCTACAGCGTGACAAGACGTCAGGGGATATGCTACAGAATGACAAGACGTCAGGGGATATGCTACAAGACGTCAGGGGATATGCTATAGCGTGACAAGATGTCAGTGGATATGCTACAGCGTGACAAGACGTCAAAGGGATATGCTACAGTGTGACAAGACGTCAGGGGATATGCTACAGCGTGACAAGACGTCAGGGGATATGCTACAGCGTGACAAGACGTCAGGGGATATGCTACAGCGTGACAAGACGTCAGGGGATATGCTACAGCGTGACAAGACGTCAGGGATATGCTACAGCGTGACAAGACGTCAGGGGATATGCTACAGCGTGACAAGACGTCAGGGGATATGCTACAAGACGTCAGGGGATATACTACAGCGTGACAAGACGTCAGGGGATATGCTACAGGACGTCAGGGGATATGCTACAGCGTGACAAGACGTCAGGGGATATACTACAGCGTGACAAGACGTCAGGGGATATGCTACAGGACGTCAGGGGATATCTACAGCGTGACAAGTCAGGGGATATGCTACAGCGTGACAAGACGTCAGGGATATACTACAGCGTGACAAGACGTCAGTGGATATGCTACAGCGTGACAAGACGTCAGGGGATATGCTACAGCGTGACAAGATGTCAGGGGATATGCTACAGCGTGACACGATGTCAGGGGATATGCTACAGCGTGAAAAGACGTCAGGGGATATTCTACAGCATGACAAGACATCAGGGGATATGCTACAGCGTGACAAGACGTCAGGGGATATGCTACAGCGTGACAAGACGTCAGGTGATATGCTACAAGACGTTAGGGGATATGCTACAAGACGTTAGGGGATATGCTACAGCGTGACAAGACGTCAGGGGATATGCTACAGAATGACAAGACGTCAGGGGATATGCTACAAGACGTCAGGGGATATGCTACAGCGTGACAAACTCAGGGTATGCTACAGAATGACAAGACGTCAGGGGATGCTACAAGACTCAGGGATATGCTATAGCTGACAAGATGTCAGGGGATATGCACAGCGTGACAACGTCAAAGGGTATCTACAGTGTGACAACGTCAGGGATATGCTACAGCGTGACAAGACGTCAGGGGATATGCTACAGCGTGACAAGACGTCAGGGGATATGCTACAGCGTGACAAGATGTCAGGGGATATGCTACAAGACGTTAGGGGATATGCTACAAGACGTTAGGGGATATGCTACAGCGTGACAAGACGTCAGGGGATATGCTACAGAATGACAAGACGTCAGGGGATATGCTACAAGACGTCAGGGGATATGCTACAGCGTGACAAGACGTCAGGGGATATGCTACAGAATGACAAGACGTCAGGGGATATGCTACAAGACGTCAGGGGATATGCTATAGCGTGACAAGATGTCAGTGGATATGCTACAGCGTGACAAGACGTCAAAGGGATATGCTACAGTGTGACAAGACGTCAGGGGATATGCTACAGCGTGACAAGACGTCAGGGGATATGCTACAGCGTGACAAGACGTCAGGGGATATGCTACAGCGTGACAAGACGTCAGGGGATATCTACAGCGTGAACAAGACGTCAGGGATATGCTACAGCGTGACAAGACGTCAGGGGATATGCTACAGCGTGACAAGACGTCAGGGGGTAGGCTACAAGACGTCAGGGATATACTACAAGCGTGACAAGACGTCAGGGATATGCTACAGGACGTCAGGGGATATGCTACAGCGTGACAAAACGTCAGGGGATATACTACAGCGTGACAAGACGTCAGGGGATATGCTACAGGACGTCAGGGGATATGCTACAGCGTGACAAGACGTCAGGGGATATGCTACAGCGTGACAAGACGTCAGGGGATATACTACAGCGTGACAAGACGTCAGTGGATATGCTACAGCGTGACAAGACGTCAGGGGATATGCTACAGCGTGACAAGATGTCAGGGGATATGCTACAGCGTGACACGATGTCAGGGGATATGCTACAGCGTGAAAAGACGTCAGGGGATATTCTACAGCATGACAAGACATCAGGGATATGCTACAGCGTGACAAGACGTCAGGGGATATGCTACAGCGTGACAAGACGTCAGGTGATATGCTACAAGACGTTAGGGGATATGCTACAAGACGTTAGGGGATATGCTACAGCGTGACAAGACGTCAGGGGATATGCTACAGAATGACAAGACGTCAGGGGATATGCTACAAGACGTCAGGGGATATGCTACAGCGTGACAAGACGTCAGGGGATATGCTACAGAATGACAAGACGTCAGGGGATATGCTACAAGACGTCAGGGGATATGCTATAGCGTGACAAGATGTCAGGGGATATGCTACAGCGTGACAAGACGTCAAAGGGATATGCTACAGTGTGACAAGACGTCAGGGGATATGCTACAGCGTGACAAGACGTCAGGGATATGCTACAGCGTGACAAGACGTCAGGGATATGCTACAGCGTGACAAGACGTCAGGGATATGCTACAGCGTGACAAGACGTCAGGGGATATGCTACAGCGTGACAAGACTCAGGGGATATGCTACAGCGTGACAAGACGTCAGGGGATGCTACAAGACGTCCAAGACGTCAGGGGATATGCTACAGCGTGACAGGACGTCAGGGGATATGCTACAAGACGTCAGGGGATATGCTACAGCGTGACAAGACGTCAGGGGATATAGTACAGTGTGACAGGACGTCAGGGGATATGCTACAGCGTGACAAGACGTCAGGGGATATGCTACAACCGGGACAAGACGTCAGGGGATATGCTACAGCGTGACAAGACGTCAGGGATATGCTACAGCCTGACAAGACGTCAGGGGATATGCTACAGCATGACAAGACGTCAGGGGATATGCTACAGCGTGACATTAGAATAATGTAATATACTGTAGAAATACTGTAGAATACTATATATACTTCTACAGTATTATCCTATACTATAGTATTTACATGATAGTATACCTACATGCACAGTACATATTACCTCAAGTATTCAGACCCCTTGACTTTTTCAACATTTTGTAACGTTACAGCCTTATTCTAAAATGTATTTAAAAAAAATTGTCCCCACCATGTGGTGATGATGAGAGACTAGTCCTTCAGTTTGGGACAACTGGATACCATGTGATGATGAGAGACTAGTCCTTCAGTTTGGGACATCTGGATACCATGTGATGATGAGAGACTAGTCCTTCAGTTTGGGACATCTGGATACCATGTGGTGATGATGAGAGACTAGTCCTTCAGTTTGGGACATCTGGATACCATGTGATGATCAGAGACTAGTCCTTCAGTTTGGGACATCTGGATACCATGTGATGATGAGAGACTAGTCCTTCAGTTTGGGACATCTGGATACCATGTGGTGATGATGAGAGACTAGTCCTTCAGTTTGGGACATCTGGATACCATGTGATGATCAGAGACTAGTCCTTCAGTTTGGGACATCTGGATACCATGTGGTGATGATGAGAGACTAGTCCTTCAGTTTGGGACATCTGGATACCATGTGGTGATGAGAGACTAGTCCTTCAGTTTGGGACATCTGGATACCATGTGATGATGAGAGACTAGTCCTTCAGTTTGGGACATCTGGATACCATGTGGTGATGATGAAGAGACTAGTCCTTCAGTTTGGGACATCTGGATACCATGTGATGATCAGAGACTAGTCCTTCAGTTTGGGACATCTGGATACCATGTGGTGATGATGAGAGACTAGTCCTTCAGTTTGGGACATCTGGATACCATGTGGTGATGAGAGACTAGTCCTTCAGTTTGGGACATCTGGATACCATGTGGTGATGATGAGAGACTAGTCCTTCAGTTTGGGACATCTGGATACCATGTGATGATCAGAGACTAGTCCTTCAGTTTGGGACATCTGGATACCATGTGGTGATGATGAGAGACTAGTCCTTCAGTTTGGGACATCAGGATACCATGTGGTGATGATGAGAGACTAGTCCTTCAGTTTGGGACATCTGGATACCATGTGGTGATGAGAGACTAGTCCTTCAGTTTGGGACATCTAGATACCATGTGATGATGAGAGACTAGTCCTTCAGTTTGGGACATCTGGATACCATGTGGTGATGAGAGACTAGTCCTTCAGTTTGGGACATCTGGATACCATGTGATGATCAGAGACTAGTCCTTCAGTTTGGGACATCTGGATACCATGTGGTGATGATGAGAGACTAGTCCTTCAGTTTGGGACATCTGGATACCATGTGGTGATGAGAGACTAGTCCTTCAGTTTGGGACATCTGGATACCATGTGATGATGAGAATGTTGTTTGATGTGCTTCTCCACATGGAGACTGTCTGGACACATGTAGGACCCAAGTCCCTCTGATTGCCTTTTCTGTCTTTCGTTTATCTGCCATCACATCAACTAAAAACAACTGAATGACTGGAGCTGGCCGTCCCACATGGACAACGCTACCGGTCAGCGGTCAGAAGCTGGAGAAGGTAGGCTGCCTGCCTCGGGGTTATAGACGAGGTCAGAAGCTGGAGAATGTAGTCTGCCTGCCTCGGGGTTATAGACGAGGTCAGAAGCTGGAGAGGGAAGGCTGCCTGCCTCGGGGTTATAGACGAGGTCAGAAGCTGGAGAAGGTAGGCTGCCTGCCTCGGGGTTATAGACGAGGTCAGAAGCTGGAGAGGGATGGCTGCCTGCCTCGGGGTTATAGACGAGGTCAGAAGCTGGAGAAGGTAGGCTGCCTGCCTTGGGGTTATAGATGAGGTCAGAATAAGGAGAAGGTAGGCTGCCTGCCTCGGGGTTATAGACCAGGTCAGAAGCTGGAGAAGGTAGGCTGCTGCCTCAGGGTTATAGACGAGGTCAGAAGCTGGAGAAGGTAGGCTGCCTGCCTCGGGTTATAGACGAGGTCAGAAGCTGGAGAAGTGTAGGCTGCCTGCCTCGGGGTTATAGACGAGGTCAGAAGCTGGAGAAGGTAGGCTGCTTGCCTCGGATTATAGATGAGGTCAGAAGCTGGAGAAGGTATGTTGCCTGCCTCGATGTTATAGGACGAGGTCAGAAGCCTGGAGAAGGTAGGCTGCCTGCCTCGGGGTTATAGACGAGGTCAGAAGCTGGAGAAGGTAGGCTGCCTGCCTCGGGGTTATAGACGAGGTCAGAAGCTGGAGAAGGTAGGCTGCCTGCCTCGGGGTTATAGACGAGGTCAGAAGCTGGAGATAGGGTAGGCTGCCAGCATCGGGGGTTATAGACGAGGTCAGAAGCTGGAGAAGGTAGACTGCTGCCTCGGGGGTTATAGATGAGGTCAGAAGCTGGAGAAGGTAGGCCTGCTGCCTCGGGGTACACAAACAACACCAGTCCTCTTACCCATACCTACAAGTCATCACTGCAACTTGACAGCAATGCAGTAGTTTTGTCCACAAGGGGGCAGCAACAGATAACCACACTGAAGGTGTGAGAGGAGTGTGATTGGCCCACGTGTGAAGTGAACTGGTTTGTTGAGATGCTTGGTGGTGGTTTTGTGTATTTCTGATTATGTGTTGGCCTATCTATGTTATTATGTGTAGTCTATCTATGTTTATATGTGTAGGTCTAGTCTATTGTTAATATGTGTAGGTCTATCTATGTTTAATATGTGTAGGTCTATCTATGTTTATATGTGTAGGTCTATCTATGTTAATATGTGTAGGTCTATCTATGTTTATAATGTGTAGGTCTATCTATGTTATATGTGTAGGTCTATCTATGTTATATGTGTAGGTCTATCTATGTTTATAGGTGTAGGGTCTATCTATGTTTATATGTGTAGGGTCTATCTATGTTTATTATGTGTAGGTCTATCTATGGTTAATATGTGTAGGTCTATCTATGGTAATGTGTGTAGGTCTATCTATGTTAATGTGTGTAGGTCTAGCTATGTTAATGTGTGTAGGTCGATCTATGTTATGTGTGTAGGTCTATCTATGTTAATGTGTGTAGGTCTAAGCTATTAATATGGTGTAGGTCTATCTATGTTAATGTGTGTAGGTCTATCTATGTTAATGTGTGTAGGTCTATCTATGGTTTAGAATGTGTTGAAGGTCTATCTATGTTAATATGTGTAGGTCCTATCTATGTTAATGTGTGTAGGTCTATCTATGTTAATGTGTGTAGGTCTATCTATGTTAATGTGTGTAGGTCTATCTATGTTAATATGTGTAGGTCTATCTATGTAATGTGTGTAGGTCTATCTATGTTATGTGTGTAGGTCTATCTATGTTAATGTGTGGTAGGTCTATCTATGTTAAGTGTGGTAGGTCTATCTATTGTAATGTGTGTAGGTCTATCTATGTTATTAGTGTAGGTCTATCATATGTTATATGGTGGTAGGTCTATCTAGGTTCATTATGTGTAGGTCTATCTATGTTAATGTGTGTAGGTCTATCTATGTTAATGTGTGTAGGGTCTATCTATGTTAATGTGTGTAGGTCTATCTATGTTAATGTGTGTAGGGTCTATTATGTTAATGTGTGTAGGTCTATCTATGTTATGTTGTGGTAGGTCTATCTATGTTAATGTGTTAGGTCTATCTATGTTAAATGTGTAGGTCTATCTATGTTAATGTGTGTAGGTCTATCTATGTTTAATGGTGTATCTATCTATGTTAATGTGTTAGGTCTATCTATGTTTATATGTGTAGGTCTATCTATGTTAATGTGTGTAGGTCTATCTATGTTAATGTGTGTAGGTCTATCTATGTTAATGTGTGTAGGTCTATCTATGTTAATGTGTGTAGGTCTATCTATGTTAATATGTGTAGGTCTATCTATGTTAATATGTGTAGGTCTATCTATGTTAATGTGTGTAGGTCTATCTATGTTAATGTGTGTAGGTCTATCTATGTTAATGTGTGTAGGTCTATCTATGTTAATGTGTGTAGGTCTATCTATGTTAATGTGTGTAGGTCTATCTATGTTAATGTGTGTAGGTCTATCTATGTTAATGTGTGTAGGTCTATCTATGTTAATGTGTGTAGGTCTATCTATGTTAATGTGTGTAGGTCTATCTATGTTAATGTGTGTGCTTCCAATGGGTTTTAAGTCGCAATCTGTTGAATTTAACAATGAATCACATTTTCTACCATGAAGAATGTTTTTGTTTGTGTTTCAGACTCAGACCAGATGTCATGTCCTGTTCCTGGTATGAGGCCATTTTTCCCTGGTAGATTGGTCAGGGTGTGACGGGGTGGGTGTTACGTCTTTGTGTTTTGGGTTTTTCTGTTTTCTATGTGAGTTGTCTAGAGTTTCATTCTATGATGTCATTTTCTATGTTTTGGCCAGGTATGGTTTCCAATCGGAGGCAGCCTGTCTATCGTTGTCTCTGATTGGAAGCCATACTTAGGCAGCCTGTTTTTCATGGGGGTTTTGTGGGTGGTTGTTCTCCATTTAGTCTTGTGTACCTGACGGGACTGTTGTTGGTCGTTTGTTGTTGTTTTGGTTCTTAAAGGGATTTCATGAAATACAATGAATGAGCACTATCCACGCTGCTCCTTGGTACATTTTACATTTTACATTTTAGTCATTTAGCAGACGCTCTTATCTAGAACGACTTACAGTAGTGAATGCATACATTTCAGACATTTCATTTCATACATTTCATTTCATGCATTTTCTTTTTCTTTTTCTTTTTGTACTGGTCCCCCGTGGGAATCGAACCCACAACCCTGGCGTTGCAAACACCATGCTCTACCAACTGAGCCTCCATTGTCCATTGGTCTCCATTGTACGACCCCTTATGACACCAAAATACTAATTTGAACCACAAACACGACTTGATCATATAATCCATCCACAGTCTATAAAAACAACCCTTCAACACAACATCCAGAAGAGACATGGACTTCCTGCCCTGATATCAGTTTATTACAGAGAACCAAACCATTCAGTAATTATGAATGAAGCTATTCTGACTCATTGTGGGGGCTCTCCATATCCACAAGGGCCCTATCATCTAGTCTAGTGTCCTGGTGTGACGGGCTCTTTCAACCCAGTACCCTAGTAGACTGTGACCCATAACCCACCTCACCCCATCCAGAAGGAAGGCTCATCTCCTCATCTCTGAAGAGACTCTCTGCTAATAACCCAGTCGTTGTCTGTTGTTGAGATCTGAGAGGGACCAAATAGACGTCTCTCTGTGAAACCTGACGATGGGCTGATGATGCTCTTCATACCACAGTGTCTCAGACCAGCTCTTCATACCACAGTGTGTCTCAGACCAGCTCTTCATACCACAGTGTTAACAGTGTCCTCAGACCAGCTCTTCATACCACAGTGTTAACAGTGTCCTCAGACCAGCTCTTCATACCACAGTGTGTCTCAGACCAGCTCTTCATACCACAGTGTTAACAGTGTCCTCAGACCAGCTCTTCATACCACAGTGTGTCTCAGACCAGCTCTTCATACCACAGTGTTAACAGACCAGCTCTTCATACCACAGTGTTAACAGTGTGTCTCAGACCAGCTCTTCATACCACATACCAGATAATGACATGGTTATATACAGGGAGTACCAGGTAATAACAAGGGTACCAGTACTGAGTGGATGTGCAGGGTACCAGTACTGAGTGGATGTGCAGGGTACCAGTACTGATGATGTGCGTGTACCAACTGAGTGGATGGCAGGTTACAGTACTGAGTGGAATGTGCAGGGTACCAGTAGGAGTGGAGGTGCAGGGTATCATACATGAGTGGATGTGCACGTGGTAACCGAGTACTGATTGGATGTTGCAGGGTACACAGTTAAGCTTGAAGGTGGATGTGGCCAGGGTAACCAGTACTGAGTGGATATGTGCAGGGTGACCAGTACTGAGTGGATGGTGCAGGGTACCAGTGACATGGAGTTGGATGTGCAGGGTAACCAGTACTGAGTGGAATGTTGCAGGGGGACCAGTAACTGAGTGGATGTGCAGGGTATCAGTAACTAGAGTGGATGTGCAGGGTAGACCAGATACTGAGTGGGGGATGTGCAGGGTAGGCCAGTACTGAGTGGAATGTGGGCAGGGTACCAGTACTGAGTGGATGTGCAGGGGTACCAGTACTGAGTGGAGGTTGGGCAGGGTACCAGTACTGAGTGGATGTGGCAAGGGTACCAGTACTGAGTGGATGGTGCAGGTGACCAGTGACTGAGTGGGATGTGCAGGGGTACCATACGGAGTGGATGTGCAGGGTACCGAGTAACTGAGTGGAATGTGCAGGGGTACCACAGTACTGAGTGGGATGTGCAGGGTACCAGTACTGAGTGGATGTGCAGGGAGTACCAGTACTGAGTGGAATGGCAAGGGTACCAGTACTGAGTGGATGTGCAGGGGTACCAGTACTGAGTGGATGTGCAGGGTACCAGTACTGAGTGGATGTGCAGGGGTACCAGTACTGAGTGGATGTGCAGGGTACCAGTACTGAGTGGATGTGCAGGGGTACCAGTACTGAGTGGATGTGCAGGGTACCAGTACGAGTGGATGTGCAGGGGGTACCAGTACTGAGTGGATGTGCAGGGTACCAGTCCTGAGTGGATGTGCAGGGTACCAGTACTGATTGGATGTGCAGGGGTACCAGTACTGATTGGATGTGCAGGGTACCAGTACTGAGTGGATGTGCATGGTACCATACTGAGTGGATGTGCAGGGTACCAGTACTGAGTGGATGTGCAGGGTACCAGTACTGAGTGGATGTGCAGGGTACCAGTACTGAGTGGATGTGCAGGGTACCAGTCCTGAGTGGATGTGCAGGGTACCAGTACTGAGTGGATGTGCAGGGTACCAGTACTGAGTGGATGTGCAGGGTACCAGTACTGAGTGGATGTGCAGGGTACCAGTACTGAGTGGATGTGCAGGGTACCAGTACTGAGTGGATGTGCAGGGGTACCAGTACTGAGTGGATGTGCAGGGTACCAGTACTGAGTGGATGTGCAGGGTATGTGGTAGTGGATGTGCAGGGTATGTAGTAGTGGATGTGCAGGGTATGTGGTAGGGGATGTGCAGGGTATGTGGTAGTGGATGTGCAGGGTATGTGGTAGTGGTTGTGCAGGGTATGTGGTAGTGGATGTGCAGGGTATGTGGTAGTGGATGTGCAGGGTATGTGGTAGTGGATGTGCAGGGTATGTGGTAGTGGATGTGCAGGGTATGTGGTAGGGGATGTGCAGGGTATGTGGTAGTGGATGTGCAGGGTATGTGGTAGTGGATGTGCAGGGTATGTGGTAGTGGATGTGCAGGGTATGTGGTAGTGGATGTGCAGGGTATGTGGTAGTGGATGTGCAGGGTATGTGGTAGTGGATGTGGCAGGGTATGTGGTAGTGTTGTGCAGGGGTATGTGGTAGTGGATGTGCAGGTATGTGGTAGTGGATGTGCAGGGTATGTGGTAGTGGATGTGCAGGGTATGTGGTAGTGGATGTGCAGGGTATGTGGTAGTGGATGTGCAGGGTATGTGGTAGGGGATGTGCAGGGTATGTGGTAGGGGATGTGCAGGGTATGTGGTAGGGGATGTGCAGGGTATGTGGTAGTGGAGGTAGATATGTCCATATAACCAGGAATATAGTGACTGATAATAAACAGTAGCAGCAGTGTTCTGGATGTGATGAGTCAT